>NC_038045.1:35407136-35602954 GCF_002211085.1 Panicum hallii | reverse complement strand
CTGTTTTATAAAATTGCATGGTTTTGCGTGCCGTAACCATGGTAGGATAGCCACCCTTGTTGTGACAACCATACCTTGACCACCTGATTTTATAAAGAAAATGCGTGTGTGTGAGAAAGGGTAAAATGTGGATTTGAGAAACGAGTCGGACGGGATGGATGGCATTTCTGTGTGAATTGCCGTTGGTGTGCTCGTACCTGTGTGGTTGAGCGAGGAAGGGAGATATCCATCTTGTCACCCCTAAGGACCGAGTTGATGTGACATCTCAACCTAGCTTCTTGTCGTGCGAACCACTTGACCGTTGTATGGGCAACGGCTTAGCATAAATCCCACTAGCTAGTATGATAGCCATCAGGAGAGCTGAGAGCAACGGGTGATCAAGGAGAAGGGATAAGCTCTGTGTGACTTATGCCCTGGTTAAACCTCGAGATAGGTTGAGTGACCCCTTGGTGGATCCCCGTGATGGCTAGTCAGGTCTAGCTAAGGTGGGTAATGGCTTTGTTGGGATCTGCACCGGCACTAAGGTGTTCGTGCTGTGGTACCCCACCTGTGGGTAAAATTGCACACCTCTGCAGAGTTGAAATCTATTCGAATAGCCGTGCCCACGGTATTGGGCAAGTTATGGTGTGGTCACATAACTAGTGTTTCTCTCTGGGAATGGATGGGCTGGTGTGAGTTGTTTGGAAAGTGTCCGGCAGTTGTGCCGTGTGCTATGGCGGACGGGGAGTCCGGTAGCAGTTTAAAACTTGGATCCTGTGTGGATCAACATCGTGTGCTCCTTGGTATTGGAAAACTTGTTTTGAAACGTTTTCGAAATGAACCCTTGCATGTAACCGAGTTTCCGCAAAATAAACCCTAACCGTACCCTTGGACTGTCCTTTGCATTAAATTCTGTTATACCCCCTCCGTGGGTGTGATTGGACTTGCTGAGTACGTTCGTACTCACCCCATTCCTATTTTTACAGTGGAAGACCCAGACTACGTCCCCGAAGACAACGAGTAGGGTTTCGTCCTGCACCCAGTCTTGCCTGTGGTTGAGGCCACCGTTGGATTCCGCATGGCGCAAGACTCTGATGATTCTCTTTTCGTAGCTAGTGTAGTAGTGTGGGTTCTGGTTGTAATCCTCGCGATAGTGGCGCTTCACTGCCCATTACCGCGTAGAGTTGTACGGTGATGTACCATCTGATGTAATAAAAAGTGTTATCAGCCTCCTGGGACTGATAAACCAACACTTTTAAGTCTTCCCTGATGGGGGGACGCTTCAGGTGGTATCAGAGCCGTAGGCTGGCCGTAGGACGTGACCCTAGGAGCGAGACCCCTTTTCAAGCCCTAGAACTTGTTCCGATTTAGAAATTTTCCGCACAAACACTCACCGCTGGTCTTTGCCTTGTTCCAGATGGCTGGCAATGGATGGGTTAGCGGAATCTGCCACGCAGAGCCCGGCCTCCCCAAGTTACTATTGCTCAGCCTGGAACGCGTCGGGGTTATGGAACCACCGGAGTATGCCTACCGTGAGCACATCGCCGGAGGCACCCTTCGGTGCGACATGATGGTTTTTGTGGAGAGAAGCACCCGCTACCCTGATGTGGACCCCTTGGTTCAATCTCCACCACTGGCTTCCGCTTCCCCGACACCTATCGAAAGGCCGCTCGTAAAGCCTTGCGACGACTGCATGTGCTCTACAGGCACCACCTTCAGCGGACTCCTATGGGATTTTTCCCACCCGCTGAGGGAAGAGGGCGCACTTGGATTGCCCGAATGAGGGGACTTGGACGAGAAGAAGAAGACCTAGAAGATACGGTCTCCCACCTATCCATCTACCTTACTGGCTTAGATGCACTCTGCCGCGAACAGTCGGCGCAACTGAAGCAGCTAATCCGTGGATTGAAAAGTTAACCCAGGAGCTGGAGGAACAACGGACAAGAGCTGCAAACGCCGAGTATTCCTTAGCCGCCCTCCAAGCCCAGATGCAAGAATACGAGAACCGCAACGGAATAGGTGGATGGATCGAGGAAGAAGAAGAAGAACCCATGGAGACCCATTGGGACAAGGGTACTCAGACCGAAAACGAGATGGATCGGTACCTTCCAATAAAGAAGCGCTCTATCAAGACCGAGGAAGAATCCCCATGATAGGATTAGCACCCCTAGCTAAAACCCTACCTAATGACTACGCATCCATAAAAACTGTATCACCCTTGTTGTAATAATAAATATCATCCCGTTGCACCTATACCAGATTGTTTACCCTGTTTCTGTTTCAGATGGCTGAGGAAGGATGGACCCAGGGCGATTGCCAAGCTGCACCTGGATTCCCCAGCCTTTTGATCAACACCCTGGAGGACCTTGGCGTTACGGAGCGCCCAAGGTACTACAGCCGAGAGTACGAGCACCATGGTACCCTCCGCTGCAGGGTGATCCTGGTCATCGCCAGGAGCAACCGCTACCCCGACATCCAACCTTGGCGAGTGACCGCCACAGGGTTTAGACACCAGGACACCTACCCCTTGGCCATCAGGAAAATGCTCCGTTATTTGTGCCGGATTTTGAAGAACACCTCGCCCCCACACCAGCAAAGTTCTTCCCGCCAGCCATCAGAACCCCGGTTTGGGAAGCACGCATGAGAAAACCTGGAACGACGCCGCCACGAAGAAAGCCCCCTGTACCAAGTGGCTACTTACCTAGCCGCCCTGGATCAACTCTTTGATGAGCAAGCCAACTTTCTAAGGGAGCAGACCCATCGGGCCGAGCAAGCGGAGCTCGCAGTGAGATTACAGCAGATCCGAGCCGCCCACGCCGAGGCAAGAGCCGCAGCCGCGGTCAGTAGTGAAGCAGTCGCCCAAGAGAGCCTCAGGCAAGCTCGAGACCGGCGCATGCAAGCTTGGACCCGGAGTGGAACCCCAGTCCCGGCAATCGGAGAAGACCATGTTTTACTCGGGACGCCTGTCATAGGATGGGGAACACTCTTTGGGAACACTCAAGCCCCACCCGAGAACCCTGAAAGTTCCGCTGCTGCCGCCGAAGAAAATGCTGCAGCGCAACCCTCGACCAATGGAAATCCAGAGGACGGCGAGCAAGGATCACTCACGCTCTCCGCCCCAGAAGAAGGCCTGCCCCGCGAGTAAAATGACCGACGCCACCCTCGTGATGTGTCCCCAGCCGCTTTTGTTTAAGTTGTACCTGATCCCGGACGAGTAGTACGATACCTAGCCTTACCCTAAGTTGTAACCCCCTTGCAGTAATAAAATGGTTTGTGCTTGTTGCTTGTGATGTTGTGTGCTGGTTTGTTGTGTGCTGATTATTTATATGAGTACCGGCAGGAGGTAGATTCTGCCTTATATATATACGAATTAAACAACTTAAACATCACATAATCGTAACCCTAGTTTACCCAATCAACAGGTGACCCCCCGGAACGTCGCGAGGGCCTCCCGTGGCCGGAACCCCGTAGCCGCTAGTGTCGGAGCACAACCCGTTGAACAAGATCTTCCCCAGGGAGAGCAAGAAGTAAGCCAGAACCGAGGGGAAGTCAAGAAGGAGAACAACTACCACCACCCCCACCCCTCGGAGACCTGGCGCAGATCATCCATAACCAGACCCTCATACTGGAGACTCTGGCGAATGCCCTCATTAACCGGCAGCCACGAGGGCAGAATATGAACGACAAGCTGACGGCCTTTCTAAGGACCAAGCCACCTACCTTCGCCGGATCCAGCAACCCGTTGGATGCTGACGACTGGTTGCGAGTAATTCAGAGGAAGCTCGAACCATTCGAATGCCAGGACCGGGATAAAGTCCTTCTGGCAGCCCACCAGCTCACCGGAACAGCATTATCATGGTGGGAAAACTATTGTGCCGCAGCCGAAGATGCCTCTACCATCACCTGGGGAGAATTCGTAAGGGAGTTCCGCTGCTATCACATCCCTTCGGCCACTATGAAGCGCAAGTTGGATGAATTCCGCGCACTACAACAAGGAAGCATGTCGGTGGAAGAATACACCCACCGGTTCATAGAATTGGCCCGATATGCGCCGGAAGAGGTGAACGACGACGATAAAAAGCAAGACATGTTCAAGAAAGGGTTAAGCCCAGAGCTCCGGACCTTGCTTACTCCCCAGATCTATCCGGACTTCAACACCCTGATGAACAAGGCCATCCTCACAGAAAGGGCCAAGGCCGAAGAAAGAAAGGACAATAAACGCAAATTCTTGGAAAGTAAGGCTCGCCAGCAGGACCGCTTCCAAAAGCCGAGAAACTCCGACTACACTGCACCAAGATCTCAGGCTCCGATGCAGTATAGGACTCAGTCGCAAGTGACAGGACCACAGGCCCCGCCCAGGAGCCAGAATACCACAAGGGCCCCGCAGAGCAATACAAGCCAGGTCACCCCCGACAACAACAATGTTAGGGCCTGTTTCAACTGCCGTGAAATAGGGCATTACATTGCCAACTGCCCTTATGCCAAGAATAAGCCGGCCACATCAGCCTTCTCCAACACAGTGAATGGACCCAGACCGGCCCTGACTGGTGCCAACCGTGTGCCCGTCCGCAACAGTGACAACGGTCAGCAGACGAAGCAGCCTCAGCAATCGTTTGGACGAGCCCGCGTCAATCACATCGACATGCATGAGGCTCAAGAAGCTCAGGGAGTAGTGCTCGGTGAGTACCTGGTCAACTCAGCTCTGGCAACAGTACTATTTGATTCTGGAGCATCGCACTCGTTTATATCCTCAAGTTTTGTGGAAAAACATAAAATACCTACAGTACTACTAGCTACACCCCTATTAACCCGGACACCTGGGGGCGACATCAATTGCCAATTAGGCTGTTCCCGGGTAAGAATCAACTTAAGTGGGGTAGAATTTCTAGCAGATTTGGTAGTACTTAAGTCTGGGGGAATAGACGTAATCCTTGGAATGGACTGGTTAAGCCGACACAATGGACTCATAGGCTGCACCGACAAAGTGGTACACCTAACAAACCCTGAGGGAGTACAAGTGATTTGCCATACCCAGGATAGTAAGTTTGACCCTATGGTGTTTAGCATGGAAGCCAAGCCCTTAGAAGGAGTCCCGGTAGTAAACGAATACCCAGACATCTTCCCCGAAGAACTTCCCGGTATGCCACCAGATAGGGATATAGAGTTCGTCATTGACCTTATCCCTGGAACCTCCCCTATAGCCAAAAGACCCTATAGGATGGCGGCATCTGAGTTGACGGAATTAAAGAAACAACTAGAAGAACTGCAACGCATTGGTTTCATCAGACCAAGCTCGTCGCCGTGGGGAGCCCCAGTGCTGTTTGTCAAGAAGAAGGATGGGAGTATGAGGTTGTGCGTAGATTATCGGGCACTGAACGAGGTCACCATTAAGAACAAGTACCCCCTCCCCAGGATTGATGACCTGTTCGATCAGCTAAAAGGAGCCAAGTACTTTTCCAAGATCGATTTAAGGTCAGGATATTTTCAGCTCAAGATTAGGGAAAGTGACATCCCTAAGACAGCTTTTGTCACCCGCTACGGGCAATTTGAGTTCACCGTAATGTCCTTCGGACTAACTAATGCCCCTGCCTATTTTATGAACCTCATGAACAAGATATTTATGGACGAGCTGGATAAGTTCGTCATAGTCTTTATCGACGATATACTTATCTACTCTAAGAGTATTCAGGAACATGAGCAACATCTGCGGGTAGTATTGGAAAAGCTGAGGGCACATAGGTTATATGCCAAGTTCAGCAAGTGCGAATTCTGGTTGGAGAGAGTAGCTTTCCTTGGTCACATTTTAACCGCGGAAGGTGTGGCAGTGGACCCAGAAAAGGTCGAAGTAGTCTCCAACTGGCAGCGACCGACTAACGTTAGTGAAATCAGAAGCTTTCTGGGATTAGCTGGGTACTATCGGAGATTTATTGAGGGATTCTCCAAGATAGCCCGACCCATGACGGAACTTCTCAAGAAGGAGAAGAAGTTCGCCTGGACGGAACCTTGTGAAAGAAGTTTTCAAGAGTTGAAACAAAGGCTGACAACCGCCCCAGTGCTAACCCTACCGGACATTCACCGGGACTTTGTCATCTATTGCGACGCGTCCCGACAGGGATTAGGGTGTGTGTTGATGCAAGACGGGAAAGTCGTTGCATATGCTTCCCGCCAACTCCGGACCCATGAGCAGAACTATCCGACCCATGATTTGGAACTTGCAGCCGTAGTGCATGCCCTTAAGATTTGGAGACATTATTTGATTGGAAATAAGTGTGAGATTTACACCGACCATAAGAGTTTGAAATATATCTTCACTCAACCGGATTTAAACTTAAGACAGAGGAGGTGGTTGGAGTTGGTTAAGGACTATAATTTAGAGATCCATTACCACCCCGGAAAGGCGAACGTGGTAGCCGACGCCTTAAGCCGGAAATCCTATGGACCCAAGGATGACAATCTGCGCGAGGAAATGGCACGATTAAACGTGCACATTGTGCCTCGAGGTTCCAGCCATGTGCTAAGCGTCCAATCAACACTAGAGGATAGAATTAGAGAAGCCCAGAGCTCGGATCAGGAGTTAATGAAGATCCGCAAACAAACTGGAGAAAACAAAGCACCGGGCTTCAGAGTAGACGATAAGGGGACATTATGGTACGAGGATAGGATTTGTGTGCCCCAGAATGGAGACTTCCAGCAGATAATCATGAACGAAGCTCATAACTCGGCCTACTCCATTCACCCGGGATCCACCAAAATGTATATGGACATAAGGCAAAAATACTGGTGGAATGGGATGAAAGCGGATATTGCACGATTTGTGGCACATTGTGATACCTGCCAAAGGATCAAGGCCGAACATCAAAAGCCGGCAGGATTATTGCAACCCTTGCCTATCCCGGTCTGGAAATGGGATGAAATAGGAATGGACTTCGTAGTAGGCCTACCCAGAACACAGAAGGGACACGATTCCATATGGGTAATAGTGGATCGACTCACTAAATCGGCTCACTTTATTCCCGTACGAACCACTTATGGTGGGGAAAAGCTGGCAAAGCTTTATGTGGAGAACATAGTGAAGTTACATGGAGTGCCTAGCAAAATTGTTTCGGATAGAGGAACTCAATTCACCTCTAGGTTTTGGAAAAGCCTGCATAAAGCCATGGGCACTAAGTTGGATTTCAGCTCCGCATACCACCCACAGACGGATGGTCAGACCGAAAGGGTGAACCAGATCATGGAAGATATGCTAAGAGCATGCGTCCTGACCTATGGAAATGATTGGGAACAGAGCCTACCTTATGCGGAATTTTTGTACAACAATAGTTACCAAGCCAGCTTGGGCATGTCGCCGTTCGAAGCCCTCTATGGAAGAAAGTGCAAAACCCCCTTGATGTGGTCGGAAGTTGGAGAATGTGCACTAGTAGGACCCGCACTTATAAAAGAAGCAGAGGAGAAAGTAGCGGAAATCCGCAAGAAATTGAAAGCAGCACAGTCGCGACAAAAGAGCTACGCGGACAAGAAGAGGCGGGAAATAAGTTTCAACCCAGGCGATTTTGTTTATCTCAAGGTCTCACCCATTCGAGGAACACGAAGGTTTCAAGTACAAGGAAAATTGGCCCCTCGATACATTGGACCGTATCGAGTTCTGAAGAGAGTCGGAGCCGTGGCATACCAACTGGAGTTACCCGAAGAAATGTCGGATGTACACCCAGTATTCCATGTTTCGCAATTAAGGAGATGTTTAAGAGTACCCGAGGGAGAATATGTGCCGGTGGAAACCATAGATCTACAGCCAGATCTGCGATATCAGGAAGTACCGGTCAAAATTCTGGACATTGTCACTAAGAGGACCAGAAACTCTGAAGTACGGATATGCAGAGTTCAATGGAGTAGACACGGAATAGAAGAAGCGACCTGGGAGCGCGAAGAGGCTCTAAAGAAGGAATTTCCCCATCTATTTAGGAGCCAGCCGAACCTCGAGGACGAGATTCATTTAAGTGGGGTAGGTTTGTAACGCCCTGAAAAATTCACCCAAATTAAAGCACGCGCTAAAGTGTTTCAATGAAAAACCATTCGTCGTCAAACCCTAACCCTAACCCTTGACGACCGACAGCGGATTTGACCGCCGTCCCATCCCGCACCACTCACGCAAGACAGCTTTCCGCGAATAGCGCGGGCGCGACTCTTTTCCTCGCGCAGCGCGCGAACGCCGTGCACGCGTGGCCGACCCGCACGCGATCACCCGCCGCGTTTTGCACCGGCGCTCCTCGTGCCGCGCGCGAATCCCCGCGCGCGCGTGGCCGACCGGCCGCGGTCGCCGCCGCGACCGGCGCCGACACGCCTTCCCCTCTTTCTCTTTTCTTCCTTTTCTTTTCTTTTTCCAATCTCTCTCTCTTTCTTTCTTTCCTTTCCTTTTCTCCCTTTTTCCTTTTCCCTTTCTTTTTCCCTTTTTCCTCCCTTCTTCCTTTTCCCTTCTCTCTTCTCCTCTCCTCTCTTTCCCCTGCCTCTGCTCCCGAGCGTCCGCACGCCGCGCTACCCCGGCCACGCGCCCGCCCGCGTGCCCGCGTGGACGAACGCCACGCCGCGCCGCGCCTCGCCCTGGCCCGCGCCACGCGTGCCGTGCGCGCACACGCTCGCGCCCGGCGCCGTGACGCCGCACCGCCCGCCGCACTGCACGCGCACGCCCGCGCTCGCCCCCGCGTGACCGCGCCCTGCGCCGCGCCGCTCGTCGCCCGCGTCCTTGCCCTGGCCCACGCCACGCCGCGCCGCGCGCGCACGCGCGTGCCCGCCCCCGAAACGCGGCCGCGCCGCCCGTCGTCAAGCCGCGCCGCCCGTCGTCAAGCCGTGCCGCCCGCCACTGCTCCCTGCCGCACCCCGCGCGCGCGCCGCCCTGTGCTCGCACAGCTTCCCCCCCTACGTGTCCTACAACGCCTCGGCGTCCTCCCCGCCACGCCGCGTCGCGACGGCCGCGTGCGGCCGGAGCGCCATTAATGGCGCCCGCACCGCCCGCCGGCCGCCCCATCCCAATCCCACCCGCCGCCGCCGTTCCCCGCCTATAAATAGGCCCTCGCGCAGCCCCTCGTTCCCCCACACCTCCCACCGCCGCCTCCTGCCTCTCGCCGCGCCCCCATTGCCGCCCGCCCGTGCCGCACTACCGCCGCCCGCCGGCCTCCGTCGCCGCGCCTCCTCGCCCCACCTCAGCCCGAGGTGAGGCCGGGGATTAGTTCCCCTTGCTCCCCTGCCCCTTTTCCCCCTACCCCGGGCCACTTTTGGGCCCTGGCCGGCTGGCGCCGTCCGCCGCCGCCGCCCCTGCCCCTCCCCTGTTTCCTGTCAACGGGAGAGGAGGAAGAAAGGGGCATTATGCCCATAACCCCCTCCCTTTCCTGTATTCCCTAAAAGAAACCCCCCCTGGTTACTTCTTTTGCCAAAGAGACCTTACTCTTCTTAATATTTCAAACCGGGTCCTCCATTACGTAAACCCAATTATATTCGACACCCTTTAGCGTACACTGAATACTTTTAGGGTTCGCAAATAAGCCCCTACCCATTTCAGATAATCGCGAATGAGTCCCTGGACCCCCGTGTAAGCCCTGAAACCACCTTTAGCGCGTCATTTTATGTGCGAAATGACCTCCGATCGACCCGAAACTTTACCACACCCTTTCTAGTATAGTTTTAGCCATGCCATTAAGAAACCACCCAGAGATACCACCCCTAACTCCGTAACTAAATTATTTCCGATTCAAGCCCAACGATAAAAGCTTTCAGTTCTTGTGCTTGATTGTGTGTCTGTTTGTTTGCGTCGTAGGACACGGAGTGAACGACGAGGTTCCCGACCGCGACCAAGCAACTGAGGACCAGTTCTGCGACCCCGAACCCGAAGGACAGTGCTTCGATCAGGACTTCCCGCAAGGGTTTGACGATGGCAAGTTCAATTCCGCCCTTTGATGCATGTTTTTGTCCTAGTTTTTATAAACACAACCCGATGGCCTGTTTTATAAAATTGCATGGTTTTGCGTGCCGTAACCATGGTAGGATAGCCACCCTTGTTGTGACAACCATACCTTGACCACCTGATTTTATAAAGAAAATGCGTGTGTGTGAGAAAGGGTAAAATGTGGATTTGAGAAACGAGTCGGACGGGATGGATGGCATTTCTGTGTGAATTGCCGTTGGTGTGCTCGTACCTGTGTGGTTGAGCGAGGAAGGGAGATATCCATCTTGTCACCCCTAAGGACCGAGTTGATGTGACATCTCACCTAGCTTCTTATCGTGCGAACCACTTGACCGTTGTATGGGCAACGGCTTAGCATAAATCCCACTAGCTAGTCTGATAGCCATCAGGAGAGCTGAGAGCAACGGGTGATCAAGGAGAAGGGATAAGCTCTGTGTGACTTATGCCCTGGTTAAACCTCGGAGATAGGTTGAGTGACCCCTTGGTGGATCCCCGTGATGGCTAGTCAGGTCTAGCTAAGGTGGGTAATGGCTTTGTTGGGATCTGCACCGGCACTAAGGTGTTCGTGCTGTGGTACCCCACCTGTGGGTAAAGTTGCACACCTCTGCAGAGTTGAAATCTATTCGAATAGCCGTGCCCACGGTATTGGGCAAGTTATGGTGTGGTCACATAACTAGTGTTTCTCTCTGGGAATGGATGGGCTGGTGTGAGTTGTTTGGAAAGTGTCCGGCAGTTGTGCCGTGTGCTACGGCGGACGGGGAGTCCGGTAGCAGTTTAAAACTTGGATCCTGTGTGGATCAACATCGTGTGCTCCTTGGTATTGGAAAACTTGTTTTGAAACGTTTTCGAAATGAACCCTTGCATGTAACCGAGTTTCCGCAAAATAAACCCTAACCGTACCCTTGGACTGTCCTTTGCATTAAATTCTGTTATACCCCCTCCGTGGGTGTGATTGGACTTGCTGAGTACGTTCGTACTCACCCCATTCCTATTTTTACAGTGGAAGACCCAGACTACGTCCCCGAAGACAACGAGTAGGGTTTCGTCCTGCACCCAGTCTTGCCTGTGGTTGAGGCCACCGTTGGATTCCGCATGGCGCAAGACTCTGATGATTCTCTTTTCGTAGCTAGTGTAGTAGTGTGGGTTCTGGTTGTAATCCTCGCGATAGTGGCGCTTCACTGCCCATTACCGCGTAGAGTTGTACGGTGATGTACCATCTGATGTAATAAAAAGTGTTATCAGCCTCCTGGGACTGATAAACCAACACTTTTAAGTCTTCCCTGATGGGGGGGACGCTTCACCCAGAGACGAGGAAGGGCGAAGCAAGCGACGAAATGCTTCGGGGAGTTGAAAATAAGCATAGATTCGGAGATTCCCAAATAGGTCAACCTTTTTAACTGCCTGCTGAATCCATGAGCAAGCAAGAGACAACCTGGAGAACTGAAACATCTTATTAACTATAGGAAAAGAAAGAAAAAGCAATTCCCGTAGTAGCGGCGAGCGAAATGGGAGCAGCCTAAACCATGAAAACGGGGTTGTGGAGAGCAATACAAGCATTGTGCTGCTAGGCAAAGTGGTTGAGTACCACACACTAGATGGCTAAAGTCTAGTAGCCAAAAGCATCACTAGCTTACGCTCTAATCCGAGTAGCATGGGGCACGTGGAATCCCATGTGAATCTCTGGACTTGCCTTCATGCGAGTTATGTGTATGCTTTGTTTCGATCGAAATATTAAGTGGTCGCATCGGGATTTACCTGACAGACTATCAGATTACTCCGTTTGAAGTGCACGGTAGCCGGTTCATCTTTATGGATGATGGTTAGTGCACTTGAGCCGGGATAATTTGGGCAGTTCTGCCACAGCTGGTATCAGAGCGAAAAGTGTACACCAGAGTGTGCAACAAACCTTAAAAATAAGTTTTCTAAAACTTGACAACCAAACTCCTATTCGAAAAATGCGTTGGACTCATTAAGGATTATATCTAGTACGTAAAGCCCTATGGGAATATGGGAATATAGTTAGGTGGCAATATTAATTAGGATACCTATGAGAGTTCCTGCAGGAGCACTAACCACGAGTACCGTGAGTACGATAGGTTAAGAACGAAAAGTGCTCGACTAAATTTTATAGGGAGAGACGTAATAATTAAGCCACCGAATTAACTCCGTAAGGTCAAGTTAATGGCCACTGTGAAGTTGTGAGGACAGAAAGGTCGTGCATGCTGCATATCTTTAAATTCAAATAAAGAAATTGAGTTATGGATAAATTGTACAAAAATCCACCCCCCAAAATAGACAAATCACTACCCAAAGTTCATCTAAGTTCCAGTTGTTCTCAGTCCAATCTAAGGATATAGTTATCTTAGAGTATGATCTAGCTTTGGGTTTGACAAGTAAAGTTGCACACGAGTACTTTAGGAATGCTCTGGTAACTTTGCGACTTGTTGGATATCACCTACAGAAGTTATGCTTTATGCACTGTCCAGAATTTTTTTATTTGATTGAGCATCAGTTTTTGTTCTCTCACCTTTTAAGCTTGTGAATCAGATGGCTGATCCAGTTCTTATGGTGGTTGATGAGGAAGGACATGCACACTCAGCATGCCTGCATTGGAAGGGGTTCCCCTCCATCTTGTGGCGTGTGTTGTGACCGCTGGTTACCCGAATCCGCCTCTTTATGTGGGGTAGGAATTTATGGAGACGGGTGTCCGTCGGTGCCGTGTGCGCATGACCATTCCCCAGCACCCACTCAACTCCACATGGCTTGCCATTGAGACAGAAGTAGTCGGACACCACCTCATTGACTCGTGGGAGACAGTAGCAACGAAGGCGCTCACCACATTTTGTGAGTAGCACCCATTGGAGGTGATGTTGGCTCCAGCTGGTCTATTTTCGACAGTCAGCGAGAGCAACCCTCTATGGCTGGACAGATTTGCACATCTAGGCAACTTGGCAGATCAGATTCCAGTCGAGACCATACTCTTTTCACCCAGCGCATGAATGCACTATACCGACTACAGGCACTTCAGAGTAAAGGGATGGCACAGTTGATAGACCTTACTCAGTCCTTCCAATGGGCAGTTAATTTGAGGGATGAGCAGATGCAAGACTTAGTTGAGGAGATTGGTGATCGAGATACTAGGATTGGCCAGCTTGAAGGCCAAGTGCAGACACTAGAAACCACCGTGGGTGAACACGAGGCAATGATCGAGTTCTTGGAAGAGCAGATCCATGACCTCAACATCGATTTGGAGGATGCCAAATATTGACATGCATCACGCACAACAGGCAGCCCTTCACGTCCCACCGGATGTGATGGACATTGAGAGTGATGAAGAGCCTGAGGAGATAGAGGGTGTCTCTGACCTTGACTACGATGTAGTAGTCCTGCAGCCCGCACTGATGGGAGCTCACTCCCCCGCGCGTAGTGAGTCGTGTGTCAACAACCTTGATGACTACTAGGAGACAACTTTGGAGTACTTTTGTATATACTCCTCTTAGTGTAGCCTAACTTTTGTGCAGGTAGTAATAAGCTAGCTTAGAGTTGAGTACCACCAGATGCAAGGAGTGTAGCCTAGAAGCTAAGAGCACACGAATTAGGTAGGCTTTAGCGAAGGACTGGATAAATGTGTATATTGGCAAGCAGTTGGAAATCAGGGATGTAGTAGTCGAAGTGGTCGAATCTACAGACATAGTAGTCGAAAGTGTCACTCAAGCAGCCGGTAACATAGTCGACATATCGAAAAAGCAGTCATACTAGTCAGAGATACAGTAAAAGTAGGCCATGGTGTAGTCGTAGTAAATGAAAGTATAACTTAAGTAGTCGAAGCAGTCATCGATTCAGTGTAGTCAAAGTTGTAGTCGTACTAGACCGAGGTACAACTGAAGCAGTCGGATGTGCAGCTGAGGTAGTAGAAGATATAGTGCAGTGGAACTGTAGCCATAGCAGTTGATGGTACAGTTTAAGCAGTTGAAGATATAGATGAAGGAGTAGTAGATGTTGTTGAAGCAGTCAGCAATGTAGCCAAAGAAGCCGTATAGTAGTCGATATAGTCAATGAGGGAGCCATAGCAGTCTGAGTTGTGGCTCTGGCATACAGAAATGGAGACGAAGTAGTCAATGATGCAGCCATACTAGTCAGATTAGTAGTCCTTGTAGTCTGATATGCAGTCGGAGATGGAGTAGTTAGAGGTGTTTTGAACACCATAGTTTTAGGCCGCTAAATTTCCTAATCACCACCAACCTTTGAAAGGTTTCAGATAAACAGAACGTGAACTATGAAATTTCTCTTAACCAGCCGCGGATTGCACACCCGTTTGTATCAAGCCTATCAAGTTCTATATTTTTCCTGTACTATCTTTTTGAATCATGGAAGAATTATGAAGGCTTTGCTGATATTAAACTTCCATGTTTCAGATCCATGACCTCAACATCGATTTGGAGGATGCCAATGAACATATCAACATGCATCACGCACAGCAGGCAACCCTTCACGTCCCACTGGATGTGATGGACATTGACAGTTATGAAGAGCCGGATGTGATGGACACTGAAAGTGTTGAAGAGGCCAAGGGACACACCACTCCGCGCCCACATTATCCAAAACAACCTTTCCACCACCTTCTCTGCCTCAATCCGAGGCTACACAGCCGTTCCCCGCGCTATCTTCCTCACCGGACCGTCGCCCCCACCATCCGCACCCGCCGCCGGCTTTGTGCCATCATCGACAGGCCGCCTCGGTCCACCCCTTCCACACCCAAGACCTCAAACAGGTGCGGTTTGTTCCCCTCTTGCCTCTCCCACCTTCACCCCTCACCAGCAGCAACCCTAGTTGCCGAATTTTGGCCGGCAGTAGCCGTTTCCCTGTGCAAAGGACCCTTTTGCTTCGATTTCAATCTTTCCGAGAAGCTTTTTGTAAAATCTTAGGAACCCATCAGTAAACCAGGAACAAGAACTTTGAAAACCAATCTATTAACTTTGTAGATACAAAGCAACTCATAGAAAAAACCTAAGAACACAAGCTAAGATGTTCTGAAATCTTTAAGTTAAGATCTACAACTTTGTAAAAGACCTTGGAACTATTTCCACATAATTTTTAGCTGTGGATTTAAACCAAGTTTAAATAGCTTTTATTTTGTTCCAAGAGTTTCAGGAAAGATCTGGTCATGAAATGTTGATGGTAGCTTCAGTGCTAAGAGTTTAATCTTTCATAAAAATCTCATGCTCTGAATCTAAGCACAACCAGTGGTTCCGAGTACTTTTGTTATAGGCTAGATCCCTTTTAAACTAAAATGTTGACCTCAGGTTCTTGCTTAGGAAAAATCTACAAAAATGTGCAGTAAACTACTCATGCGAGTAGTTTGTTCAGTAAAAAGTTGAGCAAAGGTTTATGCATGGTTGTTCTATGGAAGTAGATCTTGATCCTAGCAGTAGCCATCTAATGAACTTTTCATGTCAACCAGCTATATAAAAATGGCTGAAACTGTCACCTTGAGTTTGTTCTTAAGTAACGAGTAGTTTTACACAAAAATCTCAACCCAGAAACTACCTCTATAAGTAGTTCTTGCAACCCAGAAACTACCCCTCCGAGTAGTTTTGGTTAACCAGTGATTCCTATTAAAAATGACCGTTTACAACATGCAAAACCACTCACTCACTTAATATAGTCAATTAATCCAGATAAGTACTCGATAACTGACTGCCCAGGGAAAATAAAATGAAGTAATTGACTACTTAACTTAAGTTTTGACTACTTTATAATGTAATCTTGTACCAGTAAAATCACTCATATATGTGCATTCATATAGATTCGACTACTCTCGCCGACAGGATCTATAATCTGGTGCTCGAGTCTAAGAGTGAGCAGCACGAAGCTTAGGTTAATGTAACACCCTAATGTAAAATTCTGAGATTTATAATGAATTTAATTTGGCTCCAGTAATTTCCTAAGAATTTATTTTGCCTAGCTTGCATATAATTTAAATAAATTCCACAAAGAATTAAAATTTATTTTAGGTTCGATATGTTTGTGCATTCATGCTGGTGCATAAGTTTTATTTGGTTGAGTGGATAGGAGTTGAATTTAAATTTGATTTGAATCCAAATAGGTTTGAAGTTGTTAACTAGGAAAAGAAATAGAAAGGGATTAGAAAACCTAGGAAATAGGAAAAACAGCCCAGGCGGCCCAGCCCGGCCTGCTCCATTTCTTTCCCTCGCGCCGGCCCAGCTCGCGCAGCCCAGCTCCACCCCGCGCCTTCCTCAGCCCGCGCCCCGCTTCCCTCTCCCTGGCGCGTGGGGTCCGCTTGTCGGCGCCCCTCTCCTCACCGCCAGCGTGGCGCTCGCGCTCTCTCTCCCTCCTTCTCTCTGATCGGCCGACCCCACGTGTCGGCGCCCCCTTTCTCCTTTCCTTTCTTCTTCCCCCGCATCACCGGCCGCGCAACGACTGCCCGCGATCTCCGACGAGCCTCTGCGCCGGGCCCGCACGCCGAGGGTGCCCCACTGCCCCACAAATAAGATCCCTAAACCCCCTGCACCCATATCCCCTACCCCGCGGCTGCCACCCGAACCCTAGCGCCACCGCCCGCTCGCTCCGCCGCGCAGAGCTCCCTGCCTCACTGTGCACCGGCTGCCCCGCTGCACCCCAGCCCTGGCCAAGCCCCACAGTAGCTCCACCTCGGTGCCAGGAAGCTTCGCAAGGCCTTCACCCGCGACCCCGGCCCGTGCAACGGCCGGAATTGCACCGAGGACTGCCACCGGTGAGTTGCTCTGCACCCTCAATTCCTCGCCGCCGGTAGCTTCCCGACCTTTGTGACCCCCGTAGCATCTCCGCAGGAGCACCACGAGTCGACCTGTGGGGATCAGAAGCTCAGAGATGCCCTGCATCGGATCCCTCCATGAGCTCCACGCCGACCCGCCGCTTGGACCTCGCCGTCGGCCACCCTGTGCTGCTTCCTCGGCCAGTTCAAGCCCTCGGTGAGCACCACGGCACCTTCCCCATCCTGTTGCGCTAGTTCCGGTAGGCCGTAGCCCACCCTTGCGGCCAGAACACGCACGCCGGCGCTCCGCCGCCGTTGCTCCACCGTGGTGAGCCTTCTGCAGCTCTGCACCACCACCACATCACCCTATTTTGGTTTGCCTTCGCACCGCGCACACGCTCGGCCCCGTTTGCGCCCTTTCCTGTGCCTAGAACACCACTTACGCCCGCACGCCGGCGAGCTCTGCCGTGCAGACCCGCCTTTGCCGTCGCAACCGCGTCCCCGAGCCTCGCCAAGCCCTGCCAAGGCCCTAGGTGGGTTACGCATGTCGCGTAGCTTGTCCCAGACCCAAACCCCGCTCGATTTGGCCACCAGAGCGCCGGAATTGGCGAAGTCCGGTGAGCTCAAGCTGCGCGCCGCCTCGGGAACTCGTCTCCGATGACTAGCGCCGCCACCCTGCGTGCCCAAACCCCGTGAGCCGTCTGATCCCGAGCCAACGCCTGAGATTAGATCTAGGATAAGATGGGGTCCAGATTGTCAGATCAAGATCCGACTGCCTAGATCCTTAGATACCGGTTCGCGAGTTAGATCGGGTCCGAGCCGTTAGATCTAGATCCAGCGGCCCAAATTAGAAGATACCGCTTCAGTCATGCAGTTTTGTTTAAGAGCCCTGAGTTTCTTCGAAATCAACCCGCAGTCCACCCCGTTCAAAAGTAATTCCAGATAAGCCCTGTTTTTAGCGTTTAGACCCCTGAGCTTCTTGGATATGGAACCCACCGTCCAGACCTTGAGTTTTGACGTGTTAGCCCCTGTGTCTATAGTTTAATTTTGTTTAAGTCCTTAATTTTTGCGCAGAACCCCCTGGAAACTTCTGTTTTCTTACAGAAAAGCCCCTAGACCTTGTTTTAGCCCTAGTTTCGCGTCTTAGCTTCGTTTTAGGTGGTTTTTGCGCTCACGCGATCGTTGTAACGCGTAGAATAGTTTTAGCTTAATTTTGTGTGCTGTTTTATTGTATTATTGTACTGTTTCTTATCTTTTGCCCTTGTTTGCATATATGTGCCTGTGTGGACCATGCTTGGACGTTACGATCGTGAGTAGACGTTGAGCCATCGGAGGAGTACCAGGAGCCACCTTCTTCAGATGCGTTTGGGCAGCAGCCAGGAGAGTTTGAGGAAGGCAAGTATGACATGAACACCCTATCACTTTTAAATACAATTTCATACTCATTCTAATACTGTATGCCTATAAGGATTCCCTAGCCACTTTTATCCTTTATATAAATACCTTGTGTTGCATTTTGGTTAGTTGTGGTAGGTGCTGCGCTCTCACACATTATGGTCCTTTTTAATTAAATTTGATTAATGGTATATGCAACTTGATTCTAAGAGTGGCCCTCTGTGCTGTGTGCTTGAGCGGCTCACGTCTCATTAAAATATGTTTTTATTAGAAACATGGTTTAGGGGGCCAGCACGGTGCTTAGTGCTTGGTTGGCCACTCTCCATAAGGACCGGTTCATAGAGCGACAACTTGGGACAACCGCGCAACCACAAGACTGGAATGGGATGGTCTTGACTTACTAATTTGGTCATTTTGATTTGGGAGTAACTTACCTGCGGGGCAAGAGGGGTGGTAAGCTTCAATGGTCCCTGCTCCTCTGGCTTGGTCTGTGCTGTGTGCTTGTGCCTCCGTGAGGTGGGCCCCATCATCGCTGATCTAGAAACCTTAGCTGTTACACCTTACTAACGTGATCCTTTGTAACGGTCTCGTAGTGCGCTTGCTAGTCATCTCACCTAGGAAGTGTGATGAACAACTAGCGTAGCTCACGACATGTGGGTAAAGTTGTGCAACCTCTCGAGAGTGTAAAACTGGTATACTAGCCATGCTCACGGTCATGAGCGGCCCATATCCTCCATCTGATTAGTAGGGTTTATCGTTGGTGGTTTGGCTTGGATTTCAGTAGACTCATGATTAATTTTAATTAATTATTCAGTAACTTGGGTTATGGTAATTCATCCACTGGTAGTAAATAGCTTTAATAAAATTTGCCCAGATTAAAAGCTAATGCAGTTGAGTCAGCTAACCGTAGAGCCTCATGATTCGTGTTATACTTGTTGAGTACAAGTTGTGTGCTCACACTTGTCTTCTCTACTCTTCTGTTCTCTTTGGGATATCTTCGGCTGCTGCTCGGTACCAGGCGACGTGGAGGACTACATCAGCGGACTCAACGATTTCTAGGCGTTTGTCTCCCAGCCGACGTCTCTGTGGCGCCCTGATCTTCATGTATTCAATTTATGCTTCCGCACTCCTTGAACCGATTCTTGATTCGGTTGTAATAAAGAATTCATTTACAATTTATACGCTTTTATTACATGATATGTGTTGTGATATCTTGATAATTCTGTTGTATATATGCGTGACTTGATCCTGGCGCATATATGATTGCTCGGTTTATGTTCTTATAAATTGGGTGTGACAGTTAATCTAAAAGCAGTCGCTGAAGACCCAGACCAATGTTCAGAAGAACCCCCGACTAGTTTTACACAAGAAGGGAAACCCGGTGCATGATCCCAGTATTTAATTATGCAACTGTTATTCCATTTTACCTATGCATTTATGTCCATAGGAGTTGATTGGAACCCTAGCTGCATGATCCTAGGCACCAATGTAATGACTATTAGAGCAGGAAGTTCAAGTAGTTGCCCTGCTAATAGGTACAGTAAAAAGTGAGTGGTTTCCTGCCACTCTCGAGAACTATAGGAGTTGAATGTTTTACAGCATGCTGCAACTATAAGGTCAACGGGGGGGGGGGGGGCTATGGTAAAGTACTCCCGGTTGAGGTCCCGTCCTAGTAGAGAAAAATTCTAAGGCCGCAGTGTGTGGTAGTGGTGGTTAAGCGTTTGAAAGTACTAACCACATGCCGAGAATATGGTAATCGGTAAGCTTAAGTACCCGATTGAACCGGTGCGTGGATAGGTTCCACCGTCTTGACACTGTCCCATGGGCCCAATGGTGAGTGCAACAGGGGCCATGGTGTCGGTGTTTTACCGGCTGCCCACCGAGGGGTATGCCCAAGGTGGTAAGTTTAGGTGAGGAGATGCCGAGATCAGGAACTCGAAGGTGCAAGGAACACAAGACTTAGACAGGTTGGGGCCACGAGGTGCATAATACCCTACATCCTGTGTGGTGGTTTGTATTGCCTTGGGTGTAGAATGATATCTTTTGAGGGGGTCCCTGCCCCCCTTATATATCCGGGAGGTCAGGGTTACATGGATCTAATCAATACGAGCAAGGAATCGTACCCGGGTATACTCGGGTAGTTTTCTTCTGTATCGACTAGCTTTATCTCCTACTCAAATGAGTAGAAAACAACTTAAATAAGAGATAAGACGGGTTTTATCTCTTAACCTTGTTTAAACTACGTTATGTACACAGCCCCGTAGCCCCGGGTCTGACAAGCCCTCAAGCTCTTCGTAGCTGAGTACTGCGGGCTTCTCAAGTACTTTCGAAGTAGTCTTCGGCTTCTTGCAAAGCTCCATCTTGAAGTTCTTCTTTGAGTACTTACTTGGCTGCATCGAAGCTATGAGGTGCTCATGCCCCGAATTATTTCTTTGGTATGGTGTGCGATTGAAAAATCGCACTCCATATGGAGTAATCCCCAAGCCTTAGGTTGAATCAGAGAATCAGGCTGAGGGTCGCATTAGTCATGAATCTTCCTTACTTACTTTTTCAAAATAAATTCAAAAAAATAAGTAGTCGATGCCACGTATCCCGCAGCCCCCCGAGTCTTGAATCCAAATCTCTAAGGTTTCGAGATAAGGATCCAAAAGTTGTGGCATTGGTGTTACTCTGAAATTCCGAGAAAAACTCTTCGCCATCTGCATAGTGAAACTGAGCATCCCGCTGGTTTATTTAACCGCGCGGTGACTTAAAATTTCTTCTGCACTCTCAGTCTTCATATGAGTCGTCTTCGAGTAGTTTTGCGGCATCCAGCCCCCGAGCTTATGAGCCAGGAGAGCCGAAAGAGCCATGTCGAGTAGTGTGCATCGCCCAGCCCCCGAGCCTGGGAACTAACAAAACTGTAATAGCACGCCGTGCTGCCTGAAGAGTTGTGGCCGAAGTTTGATCTGAAAAAAGATAATGCATACATTATGTAGCATAATGCAAAGATACCGAGTAGTACTCAGTAATAATGTGAAGACACAAAAATTTATTCGGTCTAAAAATTGCTGTGTCCAGCTCTTTTTTAGGTCATTTAGATCTCCCGAATAGTATGCCTGTTACGTTTAAGCACCTGGTCCTATTTTAGCCATTGCTCATAGTGTGTATGAGATCTTTGTCTCGTGTACGCGTAAAGGCATTAGGCATGACAGAAGAACCGAGGTTTCACGGATTAAGGCATGTGCTACCCGAGTAGATTAGCAACCAATGAGAGGAGACAACGAGCAGAAAGTAGTCATCATGCGACAAAGAGGATGCGCAGTGCGCAAAAGTAGTCGACAAAGTGTAGCTCTGGAGGGTTTCATGCCCACCGAGAGATGTACACGGATAAATAGTCGGCGAAGTGTAGTTCTGGAGGGTTTCAATGCCCGTCAAGAGACGTACATAGATAGGTAGCCAATCATGGAGTAGCCCCCGAGGGTTTCATGCCCGTCGAGAGGCGTACCCAAAAAGGTAGCCGATCCTGTGAGTCGGAAAAGGTATAAATCACTTAGCTTGATTCATGGACGAATATCGACGAAACCGTGGAGCTTGTTGATGGAGCTGCGACAATTTGTTGATGAAGCTCGACTAGATGAAGTCGATTCCGACTAGTTTTCAAGTCGAGACAAGTAGTTGATATAGTCATCGGCGGGCCGCCAATCGTCCTCGTGAAGTCGAAGTAGTCGAACTCGTTGCTGCTGCGCGTGGATATTGCGGCACAAGCCGAAGTTGAACTGGGTCGTTGAGGTCGGCGGTCGCGGTGCATTGATGTTGCAGCGCGAGGTGAAGTCAAGCCGAGTAGTCGAGGTCGACAACAGTGCGTTTGATGAGACAAACCAGTTGGCACTCGCTCCTAACCAGCTCCAGTTGCAGTGGAATTCCATCGCAGAGTCGCGACGCGGCGCTGGGTCAGTTTGCTATGCACCTTCCTCGCTGCCACCAGCAGCCTCGTGCCATCCTTGTCTATGAGAGCTCCGCCAGCAAGCTCTGCACGGATGAGAATACCATGCATAGATCATGTTAGCAAAGATAGATTAGTATAATAATCCTTGCTAGTAACAGCCACGGATTGTATCCGATATAGGAAAAATAGAAAAGGAATCTTCCCTGTTCAAAACGTGTAGTATGTGCCCGGTGATCCATCTGCCATCTGCTGTTGCTGAGTCACCAGTTGTGCCTCCTCCTTTGGTGCACGTGGGGTCAAGTGCCCATCCTCATTAGGCAGCGCATAGATCGCATTAAAACCGGCGACGGTGAAGTAGATCGCGAGCAAGAACACATGCAGGGAAATCATCATCGAGCTCGCTTGGTGATCATCGATGACCCCCTACCTAGCACGCCAGCTGTCGGTGTTTTACCAGCGGCCCACCGAGGGGTATGCCCAAGGTGGTAAGTTTAGGTGAGGAGATGCCGAGATTAGGAACTCGAAGGTGCAAGGAACGCAAGACTTAGATAGGTTCGGGCCGCGAGGTGCGTAATACCCTACATCTTGTGTGGTGGTTTATATTGCCTTGGGTGTAGAATGATATCTATTGAGGGGGTCTCTGCCCCCCCTTATATATCCGGGAGGTCAGGGTTACATGGATCTAATCAATACGAGCCAAGGAATCATACCTGGGTATAACTCGGGTAGTTTCCTTCTGTATCGACTAGCTTTATCTCCTACTCAAATGAGTAGAAAACAACTTAAATAAGAGATAAGACGGGCTTTATCTCTTAACCTTGTTTAAACTACGTTATGTACACATCCCCGTAGCCCCGGGTCTGACACATGGCCCGGTATCGTTCGTGGTTCGTGGACCTCTTGTACTCAAGGCCGATGGCCTTGATCCATGAAACGGGAATAAAGGGGAAAAATTGCACGTGTGACTCTGTGAGTAACCACGTGACATGTGTTTAGGTTTCCCTTGCAAGGTTAAGAAATTCGTTTCGAATTGTCTGTTTCTCGCGGTAATTGAGACTGCTTAATACTTCTGCCACGTAGAGTAACAAGAAGAACTATGGCTATGATGAAACTTGTTAGATGATTAGATGTTTTCCACCATGTTTGATTAGAGATAGATGCTCACTAGACTGGTTCAATGAACTAGAATGTTGAAAGCTAAAATATGAGATTAAGGACTTACTCTTTGTTGCTTTTCAGCAAAAAGAAAACCCTATAACCTTAAAGCCATGCATGCTTAGTAGTCGGTATTCTCATACCACTAGTCGGGTAAGCCTTGCTGAGTATTAGTATACTCAGCCTTGCTTGTGGTAATATTTTCAGGTGTGTCTCTTGAAGATTTGGTAGCTGGGTTGGCTTGGCCGAGTGCTTTGCCAACTGGTTGGACAATGGAGAGGGATCCGTCCCCGGCTAGCAATAACTCTGTCGAGTGATGCCACGTATGTGCTTCATCATGGTATCCAGATCGACGCTAGATAATTGTGTGTTTCTTTCCGCTGCTATTGAACCCTGAATGAAGTTTTATGTTGAACTTAAAAGTACTCGAGTGGTGATTTCAACTTCTAATAATTGATGTCCAACTTGTGAATAAAATCTGTGGAATGTTGTAATCTCTGAACTTGCCTTCATGCGAGTTATGTGTATGCTTTGTTTCGATTAAAATATTAAGTGGTCGCATCGAGATTTACCCGACAGACTATCGGATTACTCCGTTTGAAGTGCATGGTAGCCGGTTCATCTTTATGGATGATGGTCAGTGCACTTGAGCCGGGTTAATTCGAGCGGTTCTGGCACAGCTGGTATCAGAGCAAAACGTGTACACTAGAGTATGCAACAAAACTTAAAAATAAGTTTTCTAAAACTTGACAACAAAACTCCTATTCGAAAAATGCATTGGACTCGTTAAGGATTATATCTAGTCCGTAAAGCCCAATGGGAATATGAGAATATAGCTACGTGGCAATATTAATTAGGATACCTATGAGAGGTTAAGAGCGAAAAGAGCTCGACTAGTTTTGATAGTGAGAGATGTACTAATTCAGCCACCGAATTAACTCCGTAAGGTCAAGTTAATGGCCACTGTGAAGTTGTGAGAACGGAAAGGTCGTGCATGCTGCATATCTTTAAATTCAAATAAAGAAATTGAGTTATGGATAAATTTTACAAAAATCCACCCCCCAAAATAGACAAATCACTACCCAAAGTTCAACTAAGTTCTAGTTGTTCTCAGTGCAATCTAAGGCTATATTTATCTTAGAGTATGATCTAGCTTTGGGTTTGACCAGTAAAGTTGTGCACGAGTACATTTGGAATGCTTTGGTAACTTTGTGACTTGTTGCATATCACCTACAGAAGTTATGCTTTATGCACTATCCAGAATTTGTTTATTTGATTGAGCATCAGTTTTCGTTATCTCACCTTTTAAGCTTGTGAATCAGATGGCTGATCTAGTTCTTTTGGTGGTTGATAAGGAAGGACATGCACACTCAGTGTGCCTGCTTTGGGAGGGCTTCCCCTCCATCTTGTGGGTGTGTTGAGCACCGCTGGTTACCCGAATCCACCTCTTTATGTGGGGCAGGAATTTTTGGAGATGGGTGTCTGTCGGTGCCGTGTGCGCATGACCATTCCCCAGCACCCACTCAACCCCGTGTGGCTTGCCATTGAGATAGAAGTAGTTGGACACCGCCTCATTGACTCGTGTGAGATAGCAGCAATGAAGGCGCTCACCACATTTAGTGAGCAGCACCCATTGGAGGTGATATTTGCTCCAGCTGGTCTGTTTCCAGTAGTCAGTGAGAGCAACTCTCTATGGCTGGATAGATTTGCACATCTAGGCAACTTGGCAGATCAGATTCCATTCGAGACCATACTCTTTTCAGCCCGGTGCATGAATGCACTATACCAACTATAGGCGCTTCAGAGTAAAGGAATGGCACAAGTGATAGACCTTGCTCAGTCCTTCCAATGGGCAGTTAATTTGAGGGACAAGCAGATGCAAGACTTAGTCGAGGAGATTGGTGATCGAGATACTAGGATTTGCTAGCTTGAAGGCAATGGTTGAGTTCTTGGAATAGCAGATCCATGACCTCAACATCGATTTGGAGGATGCCAAATATTGACATGCATCACGCACAACAGGCAGCCCTTCACGTCCCACCGGATGTGATGGACATTGACAGTGATGAAGAGCCCGAGGAGATAGAGGGTGTCTCTGACCTTGACTACGATGTAGTAGTCCTGCAGCCCACACTGATGGGAGCTCACTCCCCCGCGCGTAGCGAGTCATGTGTCAACAACCTTGACGACTACTAGGAGACAACTTTGGAGTACTTTTGTATATACTCCTATTAGTGTAGCCTAACTTTTGTGCAGGTAGTAATAAGCTAGCTTAGAGTTGAGTACCACCAGATGCAAGGAGTGTAGCCTAGAAGCTAAGAGCACTCGAATTAGGTAGGCTTTAGCGAAGGACTGGATAAATGTGTATATTGGCAAGCAATTGGAAATCAGGGATGTAGTAGTCAAAGTGGTCGAATCTACAGACATAGTAGTCGAAAGTGTCACTCAAGCAGCCGGAAACATAGTCGACGTATCAAAAAAGCAGTTGTACTAGTCGGAGATACAGTAAAAGCAGGCCATGGTGTTGTCATAGTAAACGGAAGTATAACTTAAGTAGTTGAAGCAGTCATCGATTTAGTGTAGTCGAAGTTGTAGTCATACTAGACCAAGGTGCGGCTAAAGCAGTTGGATGTGCAGCTGAGGTAGACGAAGACACAGTGTAGTGGAACTATAGCCGTAGCAGATGATGGTACAGTTCAAGCAGTCAAAGATATAGACGAAGGAGTAGTAGATGTTGTCGAAGCAGTCAGCAATGTAGCCAAAGAAGCCGTATGGTAGTCGATATAGTCGATGAGGGAGCCATAGCAGTGAGAGTTGTGGCTCTGGCATACAGAAATGGAGACGAAATAGTCGGTGATGCAGCCATACTAGTCGGATTAGTAGTTCTTGTAGTCGGAAATGCAGTTGGAGATGGAGTAGTCAGAGGTGTTTTGAATACCACAGTTTTAGGCTGCTAAATTTCCTAATTACCACCAACCTTTGAAAGTTTCAAATAAATAGAACGTGAGCTATGAATTTCTCTTAACCAGCCGCAGATTACATATCCATTTGTATCAAGCTCTATGTTTTGCCTATACTATCTTTTTGAATCATGGAAGAATTATGAAGCCTTTGCTGATATTAAACTTCCATGTTTCAGATCCATGACCTCAACATCGATTTGGAGGATGCCAATGAACATATCGACATGCATCACGCACAACAGGCAGCCCTTCACGTCCCACCGGATGTGATGGACATTGACAGTGATGAAGAGCCCGAGGAGATAGAGGGTGTCTGTGACCTTGTGTCATCCTGATCGCGGCACTCAGTTCATATCACGCTTTTGGGAGCTAAGCTTCGGATGCCATGTATGGGTTTCATCATGGTATCCAGATCGACGCAAGATAACCGTGTTTTTCTTTCCGCTGCTATTAAACCCTGAATGAAGTTTTATGTTGAACTCAAAAGTACTCGAGTGGTGATTTCAACTTGTAATAATTGATGTCCGACTTGTGAATATAAAATCTGTGGAATGTTGTAATCTCTGGACTTGCCTTCGTGCGAGTTATGTGTATGCTTTGTTTCGATTGAAATATTAAGTGGTCGCATCGGGATTTACCCCACAGACTGTCGGATTACTCAATTTGAAGTGCATGGTAGCTGGTTGATCTTTATGGATGATGGTTAGTGCACTTGAGCTGGGTTAATTCGGGTGGTTCTGCCACATCATCCATCTATGCAAAAGTAGTCAGGTTCATCAAGAGGGTCATAACAAGTTTTAGTTTGCATTTTTCTAATTTTTCTAGGATTTTAGATTGATTTTACAAGTGACAGCCTCTTGAAACAAAAAGTACTCGGGTTCTCGCAGATAGGTCCCCAGATCTAGCAGAAAGGACCCTAAGAAGAACTTGGTGATTGCAATGTAGTCCCTAGGCGGGGCTGGGCTGTTTCCGACCAAAATCCGACGAGGAAACTAGTCGGCGGCAAGGGGAAAGGGGTGTGGGAGCACGAGGAGGTCGAGGGGAACCTGTGGGTATGCTTGGTTGGGGCTGGAGCGGCCGGAGTTGTACCCAAGGCTGTGAGCTGGAGCTCGAGCGAGATGCGTGTCACACCCGGTTTTAGAACGGAAACCGAATGCATCTCATATGTGCACCAAGATCAAGTTCCACACATATGATAGAAAATACAAGTGTATATCTGAAACAATGTCATAACGAAAGAGAGTATCATAGTACTGTATTACATGACCGAAAGTCTTAATCTTAAGCGAATAAATAAATGTTTATAACTAGCAGCAGACTTCAACTTCATAGGCAGATGACTGGGAGACATACAACCATAAATAAAGAACATCAATTTAGATCATCTTTAAGTTCTATCATGTGAGGGTCCAGGCTGCTCTTAACCGTGAGCACGGCTGATATATCAGTTTTTCACTCTGCAGAGGTTGTATACTTTATCCACAACTTATGTTTCCCTTGATGACCGGGTTTGCAAGGCCCTTAAACACTTCCGAGGTGAGTGGCAGGGATTCACTACAAGGCCTTTACAAAGATTCTCTAACTTATGACAATCCGCTAAGATTTCAAGTCAAAACGGTCATAACTCTCCCTAATGAGGCAGACGCCTTAACCAGGACCATATCACACCCTCAAGAGGACCGAGCTGTGACATTAAAGGTAACTTAGGAGCTAGGCACACTAATTTCTAGTATGAAGTTGTGTGAAGTTTGTGTTTGTTTTGATGAATGCCTTTAAAAACTTAAATACACGTTAAAGGGTATTTTTGTAATATTAGGAAAAATTAGGGTTCTTTTTGTAAATTGTGTATAAATGGGAGGTAATTTCAAAAATGTATGAAGGCTTGATTTGCAAACGTTAGTTTTCACTCGTTAACCATCGTAAGAAGTGTAAATACTCCAAGGCTTCATTGAAAAGGATAAAATTTATTTTGGATTTATTTGAAATTGAATGATTTGTTGGCTTTTATAAATAATTTCAAAACCCTAACTCTTTTGAAGTTCGACCCTAAAGCAAAGTGGTAGATCTTTTTAAGCTATACACTTTTGATTTTGGGCATATTTTCATTAGAGCTATAGTTAAGAAGAAAATTTTACTTTACGGTGAACTCCTTGAACTTTTGCAAAATTTACGACATGTCCTCATCTTCTTCCTCCTGCTTCCCCCTCTCTGTTTCTCTGCAGCGCCACCCACAGCCCATCGCCGGTGTTTTCCCCAGCTGCTAGCTGCCCCTTCGCCGCTCTTTCTTCACCACCTGGCCCCCAGCTCGCGTGCCCGCCGCTAATCGACCCCGCTGGCTCCTCCTCGCGCAGACGCGTTGCACCGCCGCCCGCCTGAGCCGCCACGCGCGCTGTCAACCACCAGTAGCTGCTTACCGCCTGCCCGCATGCCTCTTTTTAGCTTGGGAATACGCCCAGTAAACTTCTCCTTTCTTCTATCCCCTCGCGCGCAACCGCATTCTTGTTCTTTTCCCCGCTTGACTACTTCGCCGGAGCTCCTCTGTCCACCGCCGTCAGTCGTCTCCGCCGCTCCTCCTCTCCAATTTCGTGCTCCACCAGCACCACCACATTTCACTGCCCCTTCCTGATCCGCTCTTCTTCCTCCTCCCACGTACGCGCAGCCTAGAACGCCGCGCCGGCGATCTAACTCTCTGCCGCCGTTCTAATTCTAGTCGAACCGAAGTTCCACCCTTTTCCTCCTTCGCCAAAAGCAGCATCAGCACCACATCTCCACGCCGAAGCTCAATGAACAATTTCCTTCACCTTCCTGCACTACGGTCGCTGGAGCGCCGTGGCCACCGTCGGAACCTCGCCGCGCTGGCTCTGTCTCTAGTCGAACCGCCGCCTCCGAGCTTCCCTTCTACGATTCCAACCACCCCCAACTCCGCCGTTGTGACATTTCAGGTGCTTAGGAGCTAGGCACACTAATTTCTAGTATGAAGTTGTGCTTGTTAGTGTGAAGTTTATATTTGTTTTGATGAATGCCTTTAAAAACTTAAATACATGTTAAAGGGTATTTTTGTAATATTGGGAAAAATTAGGGTTCTTTTTGTAAATTGTGTATAAATGGGAGATAATTTCAAAAATGTATGAAGGGTTGATTTCCAAATGTAAGTTTTCACTCTTTAACCACTGTAAGAAGTGTAAATACTCCAAGGCTTCATTGAAAGGGGTAAAAAAATTTTTGAATTTATTTGAAATTGAATGATTTGTTGGCTTTTAAAAATAATTTCAAAACCCTAACTCTTTTGACATTGGACCCTAAAGCAAAGTGGTAGATCTTTTTAAGCTCTACACTTTTGATTTTGGGTGTATGTTCATTAGAGCTATAGTTTAGAAGGAAATTTTACTTTACAGTGAACTCCTTGAACTTTTGCAAAATTTACGAACAGGTCCTCGTCTTCTTCCTCCTGTTTCCCCCTCTCTGTTTCTCGGCAGCGCTGCCCACCGCCCATCGCTGGCGTTTTCCCCGGCCACCAGCTGCCCCTTCGCCGCTCTTGCTGCGCCACCTGGCCCCCAGCTCGCCCGCCTGCCGCTTAACCGACCCCGCTGGCTCCTCCTCGCGCAGACGCGTCACGCCGCTGCTCGCCTGAGCCACCACGCGCGCCGTCGACCGCCAGCAGCTGCATACTGCACGCCCGCTTGCCTCTTTTTAGCTTGGGAACACGCTCAGTAAACTTCTTTCTTCTATCCCCTTGCGCGCACCGCATTCCTGTTCTTTTCCCCGCTCGACTACTTCACCGGAGCTCCTCTGTCCACCGCCGTCAGCCGTCTCCGCCGCTCCTCCTCTCCAATTTTGTGCTCCACCAGCACCGCCGCATCTCATTGCCCCTTCCTGATCCACTCTTCTTCCTCCTCCCGCGCACGCGCAGCCCAGTACATCGCGCCGGCGATCTCACTCACCGCCGCCGTTCTAATTCTAGTCGAACCGAAGTTCCACCTCTTCTCCTTCCTCGCCAAGAGCACCATCAGCACCACATCGAAGCTCCCTGACCAATTTCCCTTCACCTTCCTACACTCCAGTCGTTAGAACACCGTCGCCACCCTCGGAACCTCGCTGCGCCGGCTCTGTATCTAGTCGAACTACCGCCTCCGAGCTTCCCTTCTACTATTCCAACCACCCCTAAGTCCGCCGTGAGCTCCTAAACCTTTTCCCACCTTTCTCTCACCACCAGTGTGCCTCCTCACCGGATTTTAGTCACCGCCGCTTGACTTCTTCTGTTCAAGTCGATTAGGGACCCCAATGCAAGTCTCTTTTTCTTTCTAGGGTCTTATTTGCAAAATACATGCCCGTCAGCTACACACCCATCGGCCACACGCTCATCGACTACACGTCGATCGGCTACACCTCTGTTGGCTACTTTTGCCAAAGAAAAATTGAGCCGATGCGTGCACAAGTAGTTACCCAGGTTAACACCTCAGGCAGGTATCGGGTAAGGCACAGCCGATATAGGACACATCAATCGGCTAAACACAGTCAATGCAGTATGTACAGACCGGACTTTTTTGATGCACACCCCAATCAGCTAGATAAACTGTCTGAAAAATATGCTGTTAAGTAGATCCAATCAGCTCTATAACCTTCACCAAATAATCATTTTGAACAAAGTTTTTACACCAGAAACTCTACTTAAGTTTAGATTCAATTCTTTTTGTTGTTTGTACAAATTATTTTAAGTCTTGAAGTGATGTATTGAATGTATTCTTGTTGGATTGCAACTTTATCGTGAAAACAAAATAATTACCATTTGCTTCAAATCATTGCATATCATGTAGTTTTGACTACACTCGCCGACAGTATCTACGAGCTAATCCCAGAACCCGACGAGGGTATTTTTGAAGCTCAAGTAAACATCACCAAGGGTCTTTCTGAAGCCCTGAACCTAGGTTCGGAAGATACTGACATCACTGACCCCAGCCTCACTAGTGAAGGCAAGCCCGGTGCATAACCCAGTATTTTAAATTATGCACTTATATTGTTATATATCTATCTTGTGCATTAAGTGCTAGGAGTTGTTATGAAACCATAGTTGCATGAAACCTAGGAACCTATGCAATGTTTCCGAGTCCTTATCGAGTAGATGCTTTGCTAATAGGACCGGCAGAAGTCGAGTGATTTCCTGTCACTCGTGCGATATAGGAGTTGATTGTTTACTATTTTGCAATCACTATAAGGATCATGGACGGGGTTATGTGCAGTACCATGATATGGAATGGTACCCCGTCTATATTGATCAATTTGATAAGGCTGCAGTGTGTGGTAGTGGTGGTCAAGTGTTTGAAAGTACTAGCCACATACCGTAAATATGGTACGCGGTAAGCCTAGTACCTGATTGGCCCGGCAAGTGGACATATCCCCCACCACTCGAATTTTGGTTTATGTACACACGCACCAACGTGTGGGAGTACGTTCTGCATAGCAGACGGGAGTAAGATAATACAGTCACGTTGTAGACGTACGTCCTGCACATTGGATGTGCGTATAGTCCTGCAGTCGTTTGTGGTGGCGCTGATCGACGACTCGGAATATGAGGGGAATTGTTGCCCGGAAAGAAAAGTTTCCGAGCGTGTGAGTTAGTATCCCTTGCAAGGTTATAAATTTCGATTCAGGAATCATCCATTTCTTGCGGTGATTGAGACTGCTTGATACTTCTACCACATAGAGTAACAAGAGCAACAGTTGGTGGAAGAATATTGATGTATGATTTAAAACCTAACTTTCTTGTCTAGTATAGATGCTCGCTTAGAATGGCTAATTGAACTAGAATCTGAAAGCTAAAATATGGAAATACATACTCTTTGTTGTTTTTCAGCAAAAGAAACCTAGAGCCTTTCAACATCTCATGGTCTAGTTATGGGCTAAGTATACCCAATTGATGGGTAAACCTTAATGAGTATTAGTATACTCAGCGTTGCTAGTAATGTGGTTTTCAGGTATGTCATTCGAGGACTCAGTTGCTAGTTCTCCTTGGCCCTGCACTTTACCACCTGGCTGGTCCGTGGAATGGGATCCATCCCCGGCCGGCAATGACCCTTGGGAATGACGCCATGCTTTGGGCTAAGTATGGTGCCTTCTTTGCGATGAGTAGTCGTGTTGTTGTATCTTTTCCGCTGCCATCTCTGAACAATGTTTGTTAAGACTTGAGGTTTTCAAACAATGTCTGTATAAATTTGTTTCAGTTAGGTTTGCAGTACTCTACTAGAAACCAGTTTGTAATAACTACTATGACTATGTTGTAAAAATGTAATGGTGATTGTATCTCTGGACTCGCCTTCGTGCGAGGTACGCTTGGACAATCCGGAATCCAGTGGTTTCATCGGGACGTTACCCGACAGACCATTGGGTTATTCCGTTTGAAGTGCGTTGAGGTCATATCACATGTATAGCAATGATCTGCGCACTTGAGCCAGAATAATTCAAGCGGTTCTACCACAGACTGGTATCAGAGCTAACAAATGTACACCGGAGATATGATTGACCTTAAAAATATTTTGAGAATAAAACTGGACCAACAAAGTATTTTGTAAAAAATATATTGTGTTGGTTTCGTTAAGGATTGTGCTTAGTACGTAAAGCCCTAGGGGTTTATATGAGAATTATTAGGTAGCTACTAATATATGTACAGTACGCTTATAGTACTACTCTAATTTCCAGCACTACATTTCTATGAAAACTTACTTTCAAGCACAATCAACTTTATATTCTATAACGACGCATTCGACGATGAGGTAAAGAGGGTAAGGATCCTCAGCCAACTGAGAGAGCTTGGCCTTCCCGTCGGTGATGTGAACCGAACGCTGATTCTCAAGCAGTGGCTTACTTGAGATTCTACCAATATACCAACGATAAGTTGATTATATTGGGAGTATATGGTTAGGCACAAGGTATGGTGATCGCTGGTTATGCCCCCATTTTATACGGTATCCCGTGAATACGTTGCGAAAGTAACGTATGTTAACGTCGTCTGTATGGTGGGAATTATACGGATGCTATTTCTATAAGTGAACAGTAATATTTGGGAATGCTTTCATGATGTGCTGGTATGAAAGGTTCATGATATATGTGATTTTTTCTGCAGGTACGCTAACCCCGACTCAATAGGTTCTGAACGAATAGGATCTCTTGACTAGCTATTATAGGGAGAGACGTATATATACTATGGTACCGAAACTAACTACGTAAGTCCAAAAATATTTGACAATTATTTTTGGTTGTGAGGATGAGTAGTACGTGCATGCATACTTCGTGGTTAAATAAAGTGAATGAATTAATGGCTTGTTGTTTTAAGGCTATCTAGAGTGTTGCTTATCATAGGTGCAGTCTTGAAATGGTCATACAGACAGCCTTAGGGTTTAGTATCTCGGCATCTTTTATTTCATCCTCAAGATCTATATCATCTATCTGATTTCTAGCCTTTGCTATTATCAGAATCGGTTGTCTCGTTCCATTTACCTTGTGAGTTCTCAGCAGGGTAGTTGCATTCCAGCTATTCCATGAGTCTGAATCACATTTTTCCCGCAGTTTTCTCAAAGCATTTTTGTTGAAAACTTGCAACCTTACCATTTGAATCTTTGCTTCAAATGGCAGATTTTTCAAAGATCTTTTAGGACCCCGAGGGACATGCTCACACCAATGCCTTGCATTGGGAGGGTTTGCCACATCTCTTGTGGGAGGCACTTCAGTTGTTTAGCAACACTAAGCCACCGCAATATGATGGAGTGGAGTATAGTGAAGAGGGTTTCCTCGATGCAGAGTGAAGATGACTATTCCCAAGCATCCATCACGATCCCTGTGGCAGCCCATCGAGATTGATGTGGTTGGTCACCATCTAGCAGACACATTTTCTGTGACCAGCATCCAGATGAAGTTGCCAGGTATCCTATTGGTTTGTTCCCTGCAACAGATTCTCGTGACCCGGAGTGGACTTTTTGAGTATCACATTTTGGACACTTATTGGGAGATTTGACAGAAGAGACACTACACGCTACAGTCAGGTTTATGAATGCACAATATCATCATTAGATACTTCAGCGCCACGGTATGAGCCAAATGACCAATATAGCCCAAGGTTATCATAGAAACATTAACCGGCAGATTACTCGGATTGAAGAGCTCCAAGCCACGATCACTACTAAAGATGAGGTTATCGCACAGCAGGACGAAACCATCACTCACCGAGAGGATCAGATCATTGAGAGTGATACCTTAATTATTCAACGGAACACTGTCATCGAGTTTCTCCAAGAGCAAGTCCATGACCTTACTCTTGAGCTTGACGACGCCATCGACCATATCGATATGCTTCATGAGCAGCCAGTACCTCCTGTCGCACCTGAAGAGTCTAAAAGTGAAGATGAAGAAGAAGACTCGGAAGAGATTGAAGGAGTTTCTGATCTTAATTCCGAGCATGGAGATCCCAAACCTAATCCTCAGCCCAATCGTTCTTCTTCTGGCAGCCAGTGTCTGTGGGCAACCTCGACGATTTCTAGTCTTTTCCAAATCATCGACCTTCTAGATGCACTTAGTGTAGTATAGTGTGACATAGGGAGAGAGTAGTCTAGTTTGACCTAAGGGCCACTTGTTGTATTATATGTGGCATGTGTAGGCATGGCTTGATTTGTAGTTAGTAGACTACCGAGATGTAATATAGTAATGACCACCAGTTTATGATCTATAACCCGAGTTTCCTGTCTGGTTATCTATTGAGCAAACTATCTGTTGCACTATTTCCATATGTTTTATTTTTGTGTGGTATATTCCTGAAAATGGAAGCAAGTATTGGTGATTTCTAATGGACATCTTCCATTCTTCAGATGGTTGGCGCTATGCGTGGAACCCCTGAAGGTTTCAGGATGGACCAGGCTAGCGGTTCCCAACAACCGCCACCACCACCACCAAATCTAGCAGAAGTAATGGCACGACAGACTGAACTCCTTGATCAGCTAGTGCAGGCATAGCAGAACCAGTTCCGTCATCAGCAATGAGGTCGTGATGAACATCCCTCTGCTAGTTACCAAGATTTCTTTAGCACGCAGCCCCCACTTTTTCATAAGATCGAAGAGCCTCTTGATGCGGATGCGTGGCTCCGCACTATTGAGTCCAAGTTCGCACTACTATCCATACCATGCTCCGAAGCAAACAAGGCACTCTTTGTAGCACAGCAGCTTCGTGGCATTGCTCGCATTTGGTAGGATCATTATTATGCCATGCAGCCAGACGGACATGTAGTCACATGGGAAGAGTTTCGGACCGCCTTTAGGTCGCATCATATTCATGAAGGGCTCATTGAGCGGAAGCTCAATGAATTTTTAGCTCTTACACAGGGAACCCACACTGTAATGCAGTACGCACAGGCCTTCAATCACCTGTGTCAGTATGCGGGTTATCATGCAAACACCGATGCCAAGAAGCGAGATCGTTTCCGTCGTGGCCTGAACACCAAGCTCAAAGAATGATTGAATCTTGTTAATATAGACACCTTCAATGAGCTAGTCAACATGGCAATTACTCAGGAAGATTGTATTTCAGCCCATCGGGCTGAGAAGAAGCGGAAAATACCCACTGGACCCTCGAGTGCTCAACCCCCGAGGTATCGGTTAGTCCAGAATACATCTCCACGAGCCCCAACCCGGAACAATCAGTCAGGCAGATGGGTAGCTAGACCCTCTTAGCAGTCTAGATTCAACAGCCACCAGTTCCTCAGCCTCAACATTAGCAGCAACAGCTTTGATTAAGGCCAAACTTTCTGCAGTTCAACCAGGGAAACAACAACAATCGTTGTTTCGATTGTGGTAGTTCATCGCATTTTATCAAAAATTGCCCTCAACCTAGGAAATCATTCTAAGGGTAGACTTCCAACTCGAGCAGCAAGGGCAGAGACAAGAAGCAAACTATACAAGTCCGCCAAGGGAGGGTGAATTTCACAACTCTCTCCGAACTTCCTGAGGGTGCACCAATAATGACGGGTACTTTCACTATACACCATCAACCTGCAGTTACACTTTTTGATTCCGGTGCAACCCATAGCTTTATCAGTCCAACGTTTGGAACAAAAGTAGGCTTGGATTTCTATCATACTAAAGGAACATATATGTGTGGTAGAACCAACCTGAATTATACCGGCTCAAGTACGCGAGTCCATTCCAGAGGGCTCCAACGTACTTCAAACGGTATAATCCCTTGGCCTATCGGGTAGCGTCCCGATAAACCACCGATACAGGATCAAATAAGGTTACCTCACACGAAGGTGAGTCCAAAGATACAGTCACCATTATATTTTACATCACAGAGAATTACATTACAAGAGTTTCCAAAAATAGTACGAAGTTCCAAATTAGAAAAGTTATTACAAACTATTAAAGTCATGGTTTTTGGCAGCGGAAAACATACGCGATGATTTACACACGTCGCCAAGACGGATGTCATACTAAGCCCGGGCACGACATCACTCGGTATCATCAGTGTTGGCCGGGGACGGATCCCATTCCACGGACCAACCATCTGGAAGAGCACAGGGCCAAAACAGGGGAAGAGTAGGGTCTTCAAAGGCTTTACCTGAAAAATATATAACTAGCAAGACTGAGTATACTAATACTCAGCAAGGCTTACCCAGGATTGAGTATACTTTAGCTCATAACTAGACTCATGAAGGCATTGTAAAGGTTCTAGGTTTATTTTCAGTTGAAAAGCAACAAAGAGTATAACCTACTTTTAAGTTTTAGCTTTCAGATTCTAGCTTGATTAGCCATTCTAGGTAAGCATCTATACTAAACAAGTAAGATTAAGATTATCATCCATCAAGATTATTCCATCAATAATTACACTTTTTACTCGATGTGGCGGAACGAATAAGCAGTCTCAATCCTCGTGAGAAGCGGACGATTCTGAATCGAATTCAACCTTGCAAGGTAAACCTAACACACACGCTTGGAACATCCAAAGATCGTTCCGAAGCAACCGTTTCCCTCATATTCCGGGTTATGGATCAGGGCCACCACAAGCGACTGCAGGACCGTACGCACACTAATTGTGCAGGACATACATCTGTAGCGCGACTACATGATCCCGTATTCCTGTCTGCCTTGCAGAACGTACTCCCACACGTCGGTGCGTGTGAACATAAAATAAAGGTCGAGTGGTGGAGACATGTCCATTTGCCGGGCCATTCAGGTACTAGGCTTACCGCTTACCATATTTAACGGCATGTGGCTTGTACTTTCAAACGCTTAGCCACCACTACCACACATATCGACCTTATCAACTTTTAACCAAACAGACAGGGTAAAACTTCAGGTCATGATACCGCACATGACCCTGTCCATCATCCTTATAGTGCCTGCAGAATAGTAAACATTCAACTCCTATATCGCGCGAGTGACAGGAAATCACTCGACTTTTACCGGCCCTATTTAGCAGAGCGTCTATGCGATAAGGACTCGGGTACATTACAATGGATTCCTAAGATCTTATGCAACTAGGGTTTTATTTCAACTCCTAGACGTAATGCAAGATATATATAGCATAATAGTGAAATTGTAATAAATTGAAATATTAGGATATGCATCGGAGCCTGCCTTTGCTGGTGGGGCTGAAGTCAGGGATGTTAGTATTATTATCTTCCGAACTTGGTTCGGGGCTTCAGATAATCCCTTGGTGATGTTCACTTGGTCTTTAGAAGCATCCTCTGCAGACCCTGGGAGATCTCGTAGGTACCGTCTACGAAAGTAGTCGTATCTACATGCAATGCAACATTACATTCAAAGTGTGCACATAAAACTATCTTAATTTACGATAAAGTTGCAATCCAACACTCATTCAACATATCACTCATATATCAACCAAAAACATCTGAAACTAAACTTAGACAGAGCTTTAGGTGGACGACTAATTAAAATCGGCTATTTGTTGAAGACTACAACAAAGTCTATTGGAAACAACAGGGTTCAGCCGATCGATTTGATAAAGAAGGGAGTTCTCTATACAGTTTTAGGAAATCTGCTGATTTCTGTTTGGAAGAGAAATCGGCATGAGTAGTTTCTGTATATGAGCTGAAGAGATTAACCGGTTTGGTTTCACCAAAGGTTTAAACGGCTGATAGAGATAGGAATATTAAAGGTACAATGTTTCAAGGATAGATCAAGGAAGGGTCTTGCCGATTGGATTATCAGCATGTCTTTGGTCTATCTAATTGGTTGGTGCATTGGTCTTGGCCTTAACCGATGAGGATACATCAGGTTTAGCCGATTGATGTGCTTTGGTCATGCCTAACAGAGGCGTGTCTACTGTGTTAGCTTACTGATCTAGGGTTGTGTACTTTGGCCTGCATAGCCGATTGATAGGGTTTCCTAATTGATCGATGAAAACATCAATTACTTTAGCAGAGGGGTGATAACTAAAGCAGCTATATCTTAATTGAGATGTGCTTAAGTGCTATCCTAGGTAACTAGGTGTGGTTGTATCGGCTTGATTACGTCAGCACAACAATTGAGGGACGTACAGTCGATGGGGTTATCTAAGTTAGACCTGTTACAAGAACTAGGTGTAACATCTCCACTTGAGACATACATCCTATGATTTACCTTTCAGCTACAACACATGCATATCACATAAGGTACAAACAAAGCATTCATTTCCTAATATTTAACCTAGACCACAAATCAAAGACTTTCAACTCAAGATCACAACATAAAACTTGTAGATTTTGACCTAAGGATTTAAACACAACTGATTTTGTATTTTTATGAATTTTCTATGAATTTCTATGGAATGTAGAAGTTCACCGATTTGAAATAAAGAAGGCTCTGGAAATTTTTATAGAGAACACCCTAGAACTTTCTAAATCGAAGCAATTAAGTCCCCCGTCGGGGAAAACAGAGAATAGGAAGAAGACGATGATGTTCCGGCAAAGGGGTCGCCGGTATTAGGAAGATTCAGTGGATCAGGGCAAACCTTGGGGTAACCTTGGTTGTGGCGGAGAACGGGTGGAAAGTGAATTCCCATGGCGAACAAGATCGGTGGTGAGAAAAGCTCAACAGTGGCGAGGTTCCGTGGGTGACGAAAAAGCTTGCCAAGGGATTGTAGTGGGTGGAGGATGGCTGGAGGGGTATTCCTCATGGTGACCTGTGGTGACGGTAGTTGGCTTTTGCCACGGCGATGATGTTTCGGCATATAGGGATCGAAGAGGCTCGATGAGAGGGTTCACGAGCTTTCTTGAGGTGTTGTGGTCTTGCTTGGGCGATCGACGAGGAATAGGAGCTGTTGGACGTCGTGGACTTATGGGAGAAGCCGATAGGGCCGAATTGGGTTGCTATGCCAACTCCTCCGCGAACCTCAGGGTTCTCTTGCTCACGGGCTGAGCTTCCTCTGCTCACGCACGTGTGCTGCTGAAACACGGCTGGCACACCCGCGTAGCCTCTTGCAGGACCACCGCGCCTGGTCGCATCTCCTATGCGTTGTTCCCGTTCTGCTCTCACACCACTGACCCTTAACCTGCTCGCGCATGGCCTGTTGCCTTGCACGCGCACACGCCTGCGGAATCGAGCCAAGCCGGCCACCAGCAGAACACTCCCGCTCGCATCCGCGGACACGCTAGTCCAAATCCGTCCGGACCTTCGGGCCCTCTCCACCTGCTGTGACGCCATCAGGGCCGGCCTACCACCGCCGCTGGTCTTGCGCTGCGCGTCGAACCCGTGCCACGTTGCTCCTGCCTCGAGCTCTGCATGGATGAAGGGAGCTCGCCGTGCCTGGCTGCACCGTGGCTCCTCCGAGCTCGTCACGCCCGGCCGTCGCCTTCGCTTCGCAGCTTCTCCTTCCGATTCGCCGCGCCATAATCACTCCTCCGCCTCTGTGAGGGCCGTGGTCTGCCTGCATTAGGGCCGTGCCTTCCACTGCCTCCTCCTCGACATTTTCCACGCGCGGCCCCGCTGCTCCCGTGCGGATTCACCCACAGCCGCCGCACTGCAGCTCCTCCCGCACCACACGCGACCTCCCTACACACCATCGTCCTTCACACCGACGCCCTGCACGTCGTCACTCTAGCGCCACCAGCGCCGCGGCTCCTCCCGCGCACACGCACCTGCGTGCCGTCGCCACCGGCCCACGGGGAAGGGAGCCCTAGGCGTCGCCAGGTCCCGCGTGCCGCTCGGCCACCTTGCAGGCTCGGTGCCAGACCACCCCAGCTCCTTCACGCGCCACCAGCCCGCTCCAGCGCGCCTGCGCCGCGCGCTGCTCCCACGCCGCCAGCACCGCGCGCTGCGCCCCAGCGCCGCCTGCTCTGCTCCGCCGCCACGCCCGCGCCGGCTCGTGCGCGGCTGCGCTGCCGCCGCCAGCCGCCCAGCGCCCGCTCGCCCAGCGCCTGCGCCGTGTGGAGGAGAAAAAGGGGCGGCCGGGGTGGAGATAAGATTGGAGGCGAGGGAGAGAGAAAGAAGGACGCCGACGGTGGGAAAAAGAAAGGGTGCCAGAGAGAAGAAAAACAGAGATGAAAGAGAAAAGGGACTTCCCAAGGACTTGTGTGCAAATCGAGAAAATTACAGGGACCTTTCTATAAAGCATAAATTTCTCATTAATCTAAAACCCTAATGAAGAAATGCTCAAAACGAAAGTTGGAGAGTTTTTCAAACTCTACAACATTGCTTTAGGGCTCAAGTTCAAAAACTCAAAACTTATATCTTTACACGTGAAATTTTGAACAAAGGTTGGATTTGAATTACTTTTGTCCTAAAGAGTGTAATTTCATAATATTTAGGACCTAAATGCAAGCATTTATGACACGTCATGATGACGGGATAGACACGTCTTAATGATTGGATAGACATGTCATGATGACTTGCACCTTTTACACTTTAGCCCTGAGTAGCTTTGAGAATTACTTTTGTAAATCAACTACTTGCACAAAAGGACTTGTACTTTTATAAAATTACATAAATACCCCTATTTTCACAACTTTACCCAAACTTTTTTACAATTCAACACATGCATTTCTAATGCAACTTTTTGGATAAATATATATTTTTTTACGGGGAATAAAGTAAGAAAAACTTGTTTGCGAAACCATCCTTCACTTATTTTGAAGATACCCCCTATCCAATTACATTTTGCAAAAACAACCCTAGTTTTTCCCATAATTACAAAAATACCCTTTTTACTTGCACTTTAAATTTTCAAAAGCTTCACATACACACATAAGCTTTATACTAACAAGCACATACTTCACACTAACAAATTATGTGCCTAGCTTACAGGTACTCGAACTGTCACAATATAATAGCGACTCCTGGCGGTAAAATTGCTTCAAATCAAATCTGCAGAGATGTGCCAATTCAAATGGGTAGTAACCTGATAAAGACAGATTTAATTTTGCTAAACCTAGAAGGAATGGATATCCTACTAGGTATGGATTGGATGACTAGGCACCAAGTATCATTAGATATCTCTTCCAGAGCGGTTGAATAGACTCACCTGATTACAAGGCTACTATTCTATATCTTCCATAGCGGGAATATATCGATTCTTGCGTTTATACCATAGAAGGGATCAAGCATGAGGACATCCCTGTCGTATGTGAGTACCCAGATGTTTTTCCGGATGATTTGCCCGGGATGCCTCCCGATAGGGATATTGAGTTTATTATAGAGTTACAACCCGGTACAGCCCCCATCTCTAAAAGATCCTATCGTATGCCACCCAATGAGCTAGCAAAATTAAAAGTTCAACTTCAGGACCTTCTTGATAAAGATTTTATTCGTCCAAGTGCTTCACCATGGGGATGCCCAGCCTTGTTTATAAAGAAAAAGGACCATAGCCTTAGATTATGTGTGGACTATCGCCCCCTCAATGCAGTAACCATCAAAAACAAATATACTCTTCCCCGTATTGACATCTTGTTCGATCAATTAGCTGGAGCCAAGGTATTCTCCAAAATTGACCTTCGCTCTGGATATCACCAGATAAAGATTAAGCCCAGCGACCAAAGATAACATTCTCCACCAGATATGGACTTTATGAATATCTGGTTATATCTTTTGGTCTTACCAACGCCCCAGCATATTTCATGTATCTCATGAACTCTGTCTTTATGCCAGAGCTCGATAAATTCATCATAGTATTCATCAATGATATTCTGATCTATTCTAAAAATCTAGAAGATCATGCTAGACATCTTCATATTATTCCTCAGAGATTGTGAGAACACCACTTGTATGCCAAATTCTCCAAATGTGAATTTTAGCTAGATACAGTTAAATTTTTGGGTCACACCATCTCCAGTGACGGCATATCTGTTGATCCTAGTAAAGTCCAGGAAGTGATGGATTGGAAGCCCCCTACTTCAGTCCATCAGATCCATAGTTTTCTTAGTCTTGCTGGCTATTATCATCGTTTTATCCCAGACTTCTCCAAAATAGCCAAACCAATGACAGAATTGCTGAAGAAAGGAGTTAAATTCTCCTGGAATGAGAAATGTGAAGAGGCATTCCACACTCTAAGAGCACACCTCACTACTGCTCCAGTTTTGGCTCAGCCAGATAATTCCAATCCTTTTGATATCTATTGCGATGCGTCGGGCATCGGACTTGGTTGTGTACTCATGCAAAACAACTGAGTAATTGCTTATGCCTCACGAGCACTTAGGACTCATGAACAAAACTATCCTACCCATGATCTTGAGCTTGCAGCCGTTATCCATGCGCTTAAGATCTGGAGACATTATCTTATAGGTACTAAGTGTAACATTTACACTGACCATAAGAGTCTCAAGTACATTTTTACATAAGCAGATCTAAATATGAGACAAAGACATTGGCTAGAGATTATAAAAGATTATGATCTGGAAGTGCACTATCATCCAGGCAAAGCTAATGTGGTTGCGGATGCACTCAGTCGCAAAGCACATTGCCATTGCTTATCAATAGAAGCCATCAGTGAAACTCTCTGCTGGGAAATGAGAAAGCTCAATCTTGAGATTATTCCTCAAGGTAGTTTGAATCATATAGCAGTTGAACCCACACTTCAAGATAGTATCATTATGGCACAACTACATGATGAAGGAGTCAAAATCATCAAGCAACAGCTAGCTCAGTGAGAAGAAAAGTATAAGTGTTTTCAAGTAGATCACAAAGGAATTCTATGGTTCAAGGGACGTATTGTTGTACCCAAGGACCATCAGCTTCGTAAACAGATTTTGGACGAGGCATATCTATCCAAGTTCTCTATGCACCCTGGGAGTACCAAAATGTTCCAAGACATGAGACAGAACTTTTGGTGGACTCGCATGAAAAGAGAAATTGCAAGATATATCTCTGAGTGTGATATTTGCCAAAGAGTTAAAACCAGTCACTTAAAGATTGCTGGTATTCTTCAACCTTTACCCATTCCTTCTTGGAAGTGGGAGATATCAGCATGGATTTCATCGTTGGCTTACCCAACACTTCCCAAAGGCATGATTCTATTTGGGTAATCGTTGATCGATTAACCAAAACCGCCCATTTCCTTCCCGTGCATACTACTTACAATGCTAAGAAGTATGCCAAGATCTATCTAGACCAAATCGTTCGTCTCCATGGAATACCTAAGACAATCATCTCTGATCGTGGAGCACAGTTCACTGCTCATTTCTGGGAGCAACTCCAACACTCTCTTGGAACCAAATTAATTCGAAGCTCCACGTATCATCCGCAAATAGATGGACAAAAGGAAAGGATAAATCAAATCCTAGAGCATATGCTTAGAGCTTGTGTAATCCAATATGACAAAAATTGGGACAAATGCTTAGCCTTGGCAGAATTCTCCTACAATAACAGTTATCAGTCGAGTCTCAAAATGGCTCCTTTTGAAGCATTATACGGTCGCCGAAGCCGAACTCCTTTGAGTTGGTCTCAAACCAGCGAACGTAAAATCTTTGGACCCGATCTTGTCACTGAAGCAAAAGAAAAAGTAAAGATTATTCAAAGTAATCTAAAGACAACCCAATCTCGACAAAAGAGCTACGTGGACAAACGAAGGAAACCATTGCAATTTGAAGTTGGTGACTACCTAAGGGTATCTCCTACCCGAGGTGTTCAACGGTTTGGTATGAAAGGAAAACTCGCTCCTCGATACGTTGGACCTTTTGAAATTTTTGAAACTTGTGGACCCGTAGCTTATCGTCTTCAACTTCCTCCTCAGCTAGCAGCCATTCATAATATCTTCCATGTATCTCAGCTTAAGAAATGCATCAAAATCCCTACCGAGGTCATCCATTTCCAAACCATCAAAATCGAACCAGACCTATCTTATACCGAATATCCGATCAGAATACTGGATACCAAAGAGAGAAGCACAAGAAGAGAAACAGTCATGATGTTTAAGATTCAATGGAACCATCACACTGAAGAAGAAGCGACTTAGGAAACTGAGTCTTATCTTCAGCACAACTTTCCAGACTTCCTTAGAGCCAAACCAAGTATCTAATCTTCCAATTCCATTCTGATCCGGAATCTCAGGACGAGATTCCTTTTAGGGAGGTAGGCTGTGACATTTCAGGTACTTCGGAGCTAGGCATGCTAATTTCTAGTATGAAGTTGTGCTTGTTAGTGTGAAGTTTGTATTTGTTTTGATGAATGCCTTTAAAAGCTTAAATACATGTTAAAGGGTATTTTTGTAATATTAGGAAAAATTAGGGTTCTTTTTGTAAATTGTGTTTAAATGGGAGGTAATTTCAAAATGTATGAAGGGTTGATTTGCAAATGTGAGTTTTCACTCTTTAACCATTGTAAGAAGTGTAAATACTCCAAGGCTTCATTCAAAGGGGTAAAATTTATTTTGGATTTATTTGAAATATAATGATTTGTTGGCTTTTGAAAATAATTTCAAAACCCTAACTCTTTTGAAGTTGGACCCTAAAGCAAAGTGGTAGATCTTTTTAAGCTCTACACTTTTGATTTTGGGCGTATGTTCATTAGAGCTATACATTAGAAGGAAATTTTACTTTATAGTGAACTCCTTGAACTTTTGCAAAATTTACGAACAGATCCTTGTCTCTTCCTCCTGCTTCCCCCTCTCTGTTTCTCTGCAGCGCCGCCCACCACCTATCGCCAGCGGTTTCCCCGGCTGCCAGCTGCCCCTTCGCCACTCTTCTTGCGCCACCTGGCCCCCATCTCGCCTGCCCGCCGCTTAACCGACCCCGCTGGTTCCTCCTCGCGCGGACGCGTCGCGCCGCTGCCCGCCTGAGCCGCCACGCGCGCCGTCGACCACCAGCAGCTGCTTGCCTCCCGCCCGCATGCCTCTTTTTAGCCTGGGAACACGCCCAGCAAACTTCTTCTTTCTTCTATCCCCTCGCGCGCACCGCATTCCTGTTCTTTTCCCCGCTCGACTACTTCGCCGGAGCTCCTCTGTCCACTGCCGTCAGTTGTCTCCGCCGCTCCTCCTCTCCAATTTTGTGCTCCACCAGCACCGCTGCATCTCATTGCCCCTTCCTGATCCACTCTTCTTCCTCCTCCCACACACGTGTAGCCTAGAACATCGCGCCGGCGATCTCACTCTCCGCCGCCGTTCTAATTCTAGTCGAACCAAAGTTCCACCTCTTCTCCTTCCTCACCAAGAGCACCATCAGCACCACATCTCCACGCCGAAGCTCTCTAACCAATTTCCCTTTGCCTTCCTGCACTCTAGTCGCCGGAACACTGCTTTGCTAAGTTGCTTGTCTTAGTCGTTCCCCTTATGCAGGATGTGGCCAAACTCTCCCAAGAAAAATCCGAGAAGCTGAAAGCAGTCGTGAGTGGCCTCCAGGAACTGCGAGCAAAGGATCAATGTATATTAGAAGAACACCGAAAGAACATGTATCTTCAGAGGGAACTCAACAAGCTGAAGTAGGAGCGGACACGAGAAACATGGCTTCTCAAGAACGATCTTCACAATCTTGAGAAGTCCAACTTCGAGCTCCAAGAATAGCTTAAAGAGCAGAAAAAAGTGCACCAAGGCAAGTCCTTTGCTCGCTCGAGTACTTTCTCTTAGCAGTTTGTCTTGAGTTCTCAAAACTATCTTCACCGCAAAGCTTAGGAAAATCTTAACATATAAAGAAGAGTTGCTTACTGACGTGAAGAATATGTTGTATCGCTGTACAGATGACGTCGAGAGGCTGCAGAAGGTGATCGCCGACACTGAACAACAGTTCGTCGACTGCCTTCAGCTGATCAAGATGCTGGGCAATGAAAAGGAGCAGCGCCAGAAGGAGCTAGAGGACCTTAGGGGGGCCGCCCAATAGCTTGTTGACATGGTGGATCCGCAGGAAGGCGGCAAAGTAGATAGGCGATCCCTGTTGGAGCGACTCCTCGGAGCTACGCAGAAAGTCCTCAGTTTCATCACCGAAGCCCCCACCACATGTGTCTGCCACACGCTAAGTTTTGTAAAGTCCTTTTGGCCTCAGGCTCGACTAGAGGTATTCGCACAGGGTGCGGCTGCAGACTGCTCTGAAGAGCAGTTCAGTGAATACCTCCTGGAAGCCTGTCAGACCTGGGGCTGCGGGGCTGTGTACATAACGTAGTTTAAACAAGGTTAAGAGATAAAGCCTGTCTTATCTCTTATTTAAGTTGTTTTCTACTCGTTTGAGTAGGAGATAAAGCTAGTCAATACAGAAGAAAACTACCCGAGTTATACCCTGGTACGATTCCTTAGCTCATATTGATTAGATCCATGTAACCCTGACTTCCCGAATATATAAGGGGGGCAGGGACCCCCTCAAAAGAGATCATTCTACACCCAAGGGAATACAAACCACCATACAGGACGTAGGGTATTATGCACCCCACGGCCCAAACCTGTCTAAATCTTGTGTTCCTTGCACCTTCGAGTTCCTGATCTCCGCGTCTCCTCACCTAAATTAACCACCTTGGGTATAGCCTTCGGTGGGCAGCCGGTAAAATACCGACAGCTGGCACGCCAGGTAGGGGAGCGCATCGAAGATCCACCGGCGAACTCGATGGCATCTTTTCAGTTCACCAGGTGGTGGATTGCTACTTCGTACATATGCATCGGCAGGTCGATTCATCATCAGATCCTTCAATGAACGGCTACATCAACCTCGACTACTCGGCTCGGCTTCACCTCGCGCTGCAACATCGATGCACCGTGACCGCCGACCTCGACGACCCTGTTCAACTTTGGCTTGTGCCGCAATGTCCGCGCATAGCAGCGACCCTGTTCAACTTTGGCTTGTGCCGCAATGTCCGCGCATAGCAGCAACGAGTTCGACTACTTCGACTTCGCGAGGACAATCGGCGGCCCGCCGACGACTACATCAACTACTCGTCTCGACTTGAAAACTAGTCGGAATCGACTCCGACTAGTCGAGCTTCATCAACAAATTGTCGTAGCTCCATCAACGAGCTCCACGGTTTTGTCGACATTCATCCACGAATCAAGCTAAGTGACTTATACCTTGTTGGGTACGCCTCTCGACGGGCATGAAACCCTCGGGGTCTACACCATGATCAGCTACCTTTTTGGGTACGCCTCTCGACGGGCATGAAACCCTCGGGGGCTACTCTATGATCGGCTACCTATCTGTGTACATCTCTCGACGAGCATTGAAACCCTCCAGAGCTACACTTCGCCGACTACTTATCCGTGTACATCTCTCGATGGGCATGAAACCCTCCAGATCTACACTTCGCCGACTACTTATCCGTGTATGACTCTCGATGGGCATTGAAACCCTCCAGAGCTACACTTTGTCGACTATTTTTGCGCACTGCGCATCCTCTTTGTCGCATGACGACTACTTTCTGCTCGTTGTCTCCTCTTAACGGTCGCTAATCTACTCAGGTAGCACATGCCTTAATCCATGAAACCTCGGCTCTTCTGTCATGCCTAATGCTTTTACACATACACGAGATAAAGATCTCATACACGCTATGAGCAATGGCTAAAATGGGACCAGGTGCTTAAACGTAATAGGCATTCTACTCAGGAGTTTTAAAGGGCCTAAAAAAGAGCTCAACACAGCAACTTTTACACCGAATAAATTTTTAGGTCTTCACATTATTACTGAGTACTACTCGGTATCTTCACATTATGCTACATAATGTATGCATTGTCCTTTTTCAGATCAAGCTTCGGCAACAACTCTTTAGGCAGCACGGTGTGCTATTACAGTTTCACTAGTTCTCAGGCCCGGGGGTTGGACGATGCACACTACTCGACATGGCCCTTTTGGCTCTCCTCGCTCGTAAGCTCGGGGGCTGGATGCCGCAAAACTACTCGAAGACGACTCATATGAAGACTGAGAGTGCAGAAGAAATTTTAAGTCACCGCGCGGTTAAATAAACCAGCGGGAGGCTCAGTTTCACTATGCAGAGGGCGAGGAGTTTTTCTCGGAATTTTAGAGTAACACCAATGCCACGATTCTTGGACCCTATTTCCAAACTTGAGAGATTTGGATTCAAGGCTCGGGGGCTGCGGGTTACGTGGCATTGACTACTTATTTTTTTGAATTTATTTGAAAAGTAAGTAAGGAAGATTCAAGACTAATGCGACCCTCAGCCTGATTCTCCGATTCAACCTGAGGCTCGGGGGCTACTCCATATGGAGTGTGATTTTTCAATCGCACACCATACCAAAGAAGTAATTCGGGGCATGAGCACCTCATAGCTTCGATGCAGCCAAGAAAGTACTCGAAGAAGAACTTCAAGACAGAGCTTCAAGAGAAGCCGAAGACTGCTTCGAAAGTACTCGAGAAGCTTGCAGTACTCAGCTACGAAGAGCTCGGGGCTTGTCAGACCTGGGGCTACGGGGCTATGTATATAACATAGTTTAAACAAGGTTAAGAGATAAAGCCCATCTTATCTCTTATTTAAGTTGTTTTCTACTTGTTTGAGTAGGAGATAAAGCTAGTCGATACAGAAGGAAACTACCCGAGTTATACTCGGGTACAATTCCTTAGCTCGTATTGATTAGATCCATGTAACCCTGACCTCTCGGATATATAAGGGGGGGGGGCAGGAACCCCCTTAAAAGAGATCATTCTACACCCAAGGGAATACAAACCACCATACAGGACGTAGGGTATTACGCACCTCACGGCCCGAACCTGTCTAAATCTTATGTTCCTTGCACCTTCGAGTTCCTGATCTCGGTGTCTCCTCACCTAAATTTACCACCTCGGGTATACCCTTCCGTGGGCAGCCGGTAAAATACCGACAAAGCCCGGCCTGTAGCTGAAAAAATAGTAGAAAGTGTAATATAGGATTGAGATGTTGTAAAAACAAGTACTCTTCTCCTTGTAATATATCTGTTAGTGACATCTATACTCATCATTGCCTTATGACTTTTGGATTGCCATCCATGTTCATAGGCTAAGTAGTAGACACTACCCCTGGTGCAGCGACCCTAGGAGTAGTCGAAATAGCTCCTCATGTGAGCTCGTCCAACAAGTTAGAATCCGATCGAGCGGATCTAACCTGTTAGGAAAAAACGCGATCATCATCGCAATGACTGTCATGCTCATGGCAAAAAGTTGAAACTACCCCGAGTGCAGCGACTCTGGGAGTAGTCGATATAGCTCCTCATGTGAGCCCATCCAAAAAGTTAGATAAAATCTGATCAAGCAGATCCAACCTATTAGGAAGAAAGCGATCATCATCGCAACGACTGTCATGCTCATGGCAAGAAGTCGAAACTACCCTAAGTACAGCGACTCTGGGAGTAGTCGATATAGCTCCTCATGTGAGCCCATTCAACAAGTTAGATAGAATCCGATCGAACGGATCTAACCTGTTAGGAAAAAATGCGATCATCATCGCAACGACTGTCATGCTCATGGCAAGAAGTCGATTCTTATAAAACATGAACATGGCTGCGGCCTCCATATTTTAACAGAAAGTTTACATTCCGGATTCTGTGGCACATAGCCTCCAAATTGAATTGAAAGAAAACCGCATAGGCGCTCGGAGAATAGCTGTCCCTACATGTCTTCTTATGGGTAAAACTTGCACAGGTTCTGAACGTTCCAAGAATTTGGGACGTCTTGGCCCTTGGGGTATTGTAGTCGATAAGACCCCGGTCTTCTAATCTGCTTGATGATGAACGGTTCTTCCCATCTTGAGTTGAGCTTGTGTAAGCCGGACTCATCTTGGATGCGGCGTAGGACCAAATCGCCTATACTAAACGACCGTTCTCTGACGTTGCGGTCGTGATATCGCCGGATCCCCTGTAGGTATCATGCTGACTAAACAAGAGCGGTGCAGTGAGCCTCTTCAACATAGTCAAGCTCTAGCTGCCTTGCCTCATCAGCCTCGCCTTCATTGTACATTTCAACCCTTGGGGATTTCCACATGATGTTAGCTGGTAAGATTGCTTCGGAGCCGTAGATAAGAAAGAAAGGTGTTTGTCCTGTGGCTTTGGACGGCTGAGTCCTGAGCCCCCAGATGACATGTGGCAATTTGTGTATCCACTTTCCTCTTTTCTTGCTATTTTCATCATAGAGTCTTTTCCTGAGGCCCTCGATTATCATGCCGTTCGCTCTCTCGACTTGACCATTGGCCCTTGGGTGTGCAACAGAGATGTACTTGACCTTGATGCATGCATTTTCTCAGAACTCCTAGAACTGGTTAGCCGTGAAATTTGATCCTAGGTCCGTGATGATGGTGTTCGGGAAGCTGAAGCGATGCAAGATGTTGGAGATGAAATCAACGACTCTATCTGGCATGAGCTTGGCTATCGGCTTGTACTCGATCCACTTGGTAAACTTGTCGATAGCCACCAATACATGGGTGAAACCACCTGGTACCGTTGTAAAGGGCCCAATCATATCAAGGATCCAACAAGCAAACGGCCAGGATGGCGGTATGGTGATAAGATTGTGAGCTCGGATGTGAGATTGCTTGCCAAAGAATTGGCAGTTTTGGCATCTCCGCACGAGGTACTCAGCATCAGATACTGCGGTGGGCCACCAGAAACCAGCTCTGTATGCTTTCCCCACTAGTGTTCATGAAGCCACGTGGTTGCCGTATACGCCCTCATGTATCTCCCACAGTATGTCATAACTGTCTTCACCCGTGACACATTTCATGAGCACACCTGATCGTGCACCACGGCGGTAGAGTTTATTATCGACTAGGACAAAACTTTTGCTTCTGCGCATGACACGAGCTGCTGCTGCGCTTCTTGCGTCCATCCCCGCTGCTAGCCTTTGGTCCCGAATGAAGTCGATATAAGTTTCTCTCCAATCCTCCCCAAGCATCATAACCTCCTGATCGGGCTTTCGAAGGCCCGTATCAGTGGTTATTTGATGTGAAGACTTGATGGATGGGTGCTTCAGCTCCTGGACGAAAACTCCCGCTAGAACCTATGCATGGGTGGATCCTAGCTTGGACAGTATGTCTGCGCCAACATTATGTTCCCGTATCACGTGATGAACCTCCAGGCCGGAAAATTTATTTTCCAGCTTGCGCACTTCTTGTACATAGGCGTCCATTGTCTCCTTGTAGTAGTCCCACTCTTTGTTGACTTGCTAAACGACCAAAAGTGAATCGCCATATACAAGTAGTCGCTTGATGCCTAGTGATATCGCCAAACACAGCCCGTGAAGCAAGGCTTCATACTCGGCTTCATTATTGGATACCTCCTAAAGGACCTGGAGGACATACTTCAGTTGTTTGCCTCTTGGATAGGACTCCAGCACCACCGCCATCGAGCTTAAGAGACCCATCAAAATACATGGTCCAGTGCTCTGACTTCTCGACTGAAGTTGGAATTTGGTTCTCTCTCCACTCGGCCATAAAATCAACTAGAGCTTGAGACTTGATTGCAATGCGTGGCTTGAAGTCGATTGACAAAGCCTCCAGTTCCACTGCCCACTTTGATATACACCCCGTGGCATCCTGATTGTGTAGAATATCCACCAACGGAAAATCCGTAATCACAATGATCTTGTACTCGTCGAAGTAATGGCGCAGCTTTCTTGATGTGATCAATATTGCATATAAAAGTTTCTGAACTGCCGGGTATCGTACCATAGATTCGGAGAGTACCTCGCTGATGAAGTACATGGGCCTCTGCACTCCAAACGCATGCCCCCCCCCCCCCCGTTGCGCTCAACTATAATGGCACTGCTGACGACATGAGTTGTCGCCGCAATGTAAAGTAGTAGATCTTCTCCCGGCAGTGGTGCTGTAAGGACCGGAGGTGACTGTAGGTGTTGTTTTAGCTCTTGCAGGGCCCGCTCGGCCTCCTTCATCCACTGGAACTTGTCTTGGAATTTCAGGAGTTTGAAGAAGGGTAGTCCTCTCTCCCCGAGTCGGGAGATGAACCTGTTCAGAGCTACCATACATCCTGTTAGCTTCTGCATATCCTTGATTATGGTCGGAGCCTCCATATCAGTTATGGCCGTGATCTTCACAGAATTGGCTTCAATTTCCTGGTTGCTGACGATAAACCCAAGCAATTTCCCTGATGGTACTTCGAAAATGCACTTGGTTGGGTTGAGCTTCCACCGAAACTTGCGTAAGCTGTTGAACACCTCTTCCAAGTCTGCAATCAGGTCATCGGGATTCCTGGTCTTGATAACGACATCATCCACATAGGCCTCAACATTCCGATGCAGCTGATCAGCAAAGCACATCTGGATTGCGCGTTGATAGGTTTCTCCTGCGTTTTTCAACCCGAAAGACATAGTTTTGTAGGCATATATCCTGAACGGGGTGATAAACACGGTTTTTATTTGATCTTCCTCCTTAAGCGCGATCTGGTTGTACCCCGAATAGCAGTCAAGGAAGCAGAGAAGTACACAACCTGCCGTCGAGTCGACAACTTGATCAATGCGCGGTAACCCGAAGTAATCCTTCGGGTAATGCTTGTTGAGATCGGTGTAGTCAACGCACATTCTTCATTCATTGTTCTTTTTCTTTACATGGACGGGATTAGCTACCCACTCTAGATGGATTACTTCTTTAATGAAACCAGCCACGAGGAGTTTAGCTATTTCCCATTTGATTGCCTCACGTTTGCCTTGAGCAAACCTTCGAAGGCGTTGCTTTTTGGGCACAGCCTGTGCGTGTACATTTAAACTATGCTCGATCAATTCCCTGGGCACCCCTAGCGTATCCGCTGGTTTCCATGCGAATATGTCTCGGTTAGCCTAAAGGAAACTGACGAGCACGAGTTCATATTTCTCAGCTAAGCCTGCACCAATGACGGCGGTCTTAGATGAGTCGCCTTCCTGCAGCTGGATTGTCTTGAGGGCCACGTCGCCGGTCGACTGGATGCTCGACTTGCTGGGGTTCTTCATATGGATTTCTAGCCTGGCTTGGGAGAGCTATTGCGCGGCCGCGAGTACTTCTCCTGAAGCATCTGGCACACGCGTAGTCGAAGCATACTGGATGGCCTCCTGGTTGCAATCATATGACTTCTTCAAGTTGCCTCGGAGAGTGAGTACCCCACTTCATCCTGGCTCGACGGACATGATTTCTCGGAGGAGCATTTTCTGTTCCCTCCTAGAATTAAACTCTTCATCACCTCCGAAGATGACATTGATGGTTTTAGAAGCATCTTGGAACTTCGCGTTGTTTGATTTGTCCCCCTGGTTGTCCTCTTCGGGCTCTTTGTCCGCTGGCTTGTTCTTCTTGCCGCCATAGGGATTGCTGAATGTCCTCCGGAGGTGGTAGCAATCAATTGCCGCATGATTAGCACCTGGATGCCATGGGCATTTCTTCTGCAGGAGCTTTTCGAACTCCTCCTGCATCATAGTCTTCCTATCTCATGAAGGACGATCCACAGCCGCGACGAGGTCGTCTGGCTTGCGCTTTTGGGATGGACCCGAGTAGTCCCGCTGGCTCTTGTTGGTATGATTGTTGTTTGAGCGCCTCAAGTTGCTGTCATTGCACCTTGGGAACCGCTCCCGCATCTTTTCCTCCTCCTTGGACCAGTCGTGCATCATGTCATGAAGTCCTGCAACAGTTTTCGGTCTGTTCCGCCCAAAGTCTCTGTAGATGCCTGGGTCGGTGATGCCATTGTAGAAGCAAGCGATAATGTCTTCCTCCAAGATATTCGCAATGGTGGCACGCACATCGAAGAAACGGCGTGTATAGGACCGTAGGAGCTCGTTACGTTCCTGTTTACATTGAGCAAGGTCGTGATGAGTACCTGCACGGGTGATCGCCCCCTGGAAGTTGTCGATGAAGACTTTCTTGAGCCGCTCCCAGGAGTCAATCGAGTTGTTGCTGAGGCTCTCCAACCACGTGAGCGGCGCAGGATCCAAAGCCATCGGGAAGTAGACAACCTTGGTGATGTTGGAGCCTCCTGCGACTTCAATGGTGGTGGAGTAACAACGTAGCCATTGCTGAGAAGCTTGCTTGCCATCATACTTGGTGATCCCAATCGTCTTGAAGCCCTCAGGGTACTTGTAACTGCTGAAGCATGCTGTGAACGCTGGAAAAAGATCACTGCAGCCGGTACCCTCTGTCTCGGCTACTTCACGCTCTCTGCGCCTGGAATCAATTATGGATCGCACATCGTATCCTTCATTGATTCTCTAGCGCAGGTCTTCTGGAGGATTCCGATGATTGGCCTATTGCGGGTTGCCTCCCGGAGGTGGCTGTCGCCTCCCGCCAGTGGCTTGACTCCCGCGAGTGTTGTCGTTATTATTGCTGCACTGAGGTCGAGGACAGCCGCCTGCCATTCGACTGTGAGCCTGGCTGCAGCTTTCGCCCATGAGTTCTTCTCTGATGGTGGATGCCGAGTTTTGTTGATTGAGCTAAATCCATGCCCTCTGCACGTAGCGAAGTGCCTGGCGCAGGTTTGGATCGTTACTGCTCTCGAGTATGGCGGTTACCCTGGCGATGTTGGCCACAGGAGTTCTGAAGCCCCGCTCACTCACGGCGGTTTATTTGGCGTCTAGCTCACGATGCATAGATCGCATGTGCTCATTGACCCTCCTTCGCCGGACTGTGCGGGCTCTATTCCTAGCCCTTCGTGCCTCACGCTCAGTGTCGTTTTTGTCACCGGCATTGGCTGTGGCCTCATCTTCGGATATCATGTCAAGTGCGTCGTTGGGTGCGATGCCATCATCCTCGCCTTCCTCTGCCATCAGCACCTGGCGTGATATGAGCTCATCAGAGCTCATTTCGACTAGCTTGGTCGACTCCGCCATGGTAGCTAATGGCCTGCCCTTCTGAAAAGGCAAGGGCTCAAGGTGAGCCACGAGTCGGTCTTCGTCTTCGAGTAGATCGGAGAGCTTCATGCCCTTCCAATGCACGAAACGACCTTCTGGAGTGGAGGTGACCATCAGACCATTGTCTCCAAGGTGACCCATAGCCCCCCGACGTGCGGTGGCTTCGGGCTTTCTGATTCGGAGTAAATAGTCCAAGTCCTTTTCCAATGCGGAGAGGGACTCAGAGTTGTTGGCCTCCTGATCTTCAGTGGCCAAATTGCGTAGACCGAGTCGCGATCGGTTACGCAAGTCCTCAAATTTGAGTGAGGTTGTCGCAACGTTAGGCGGAGTCACGTTGAAAACGGACTCCTCCATGATCTTCCTGGCGGAACCATGGGTTGACAAGTCATCGAGATTATCGACGAACTTGTCGAGGTCGCTATGAAAACTCGCCGTGAGAGTTTTCAGCTTCATGTCGACGATGAATCAACAAAAATTGCCCGCACCATCTGCGAAGCAAACCCACGAGCTGAAAATGGACATCGTGCCCTGAGGGGGCATAGCACTGGTGAACTTGAATGATGCCATCGAGTTCGCCAGTGGATCTTCGATGCGCACCCCTACCTGGTGCGCCAGCTGTCGGTATTTTACTGCCTGCCCACTGAGGGGTATACCCAAGGTGGTAAGTTTTAGGTACGGTGACACCGAGATCAGAAACTCGAAGGTGCAAGCAACACAAGGTTTAGATAGGTTTGGGCCGCGATGTGCGTAATACCCTACATCCTGTATGGTGGTTTGTATTGCCTTGGGTGTTGATGTTGTGTTTTGAGGGGGTCCCTGCCCGCCCTTATATATCCGGGTGGACAGGGTTACATGAATCCTAGTCCGACACTAGCCTAGGAACCGTACTCGAGTACAACTTGAGTAGCTTCCTTCTGTATTGGCTAGTCCTACTTTGCATGCGAGTAGAGTACAACATAGATAAGGTATCGGACATGTCCTATCCTCTAATCCTGTATGAAGTACATTGTGTACGTAGTCCCGTAGTTCCGGGTCTGACAATAGCCACCTAGTTACTTCCCATAATCCCCTAGGGCTTTTCGAACTAGGCGACATCCTTAACGAACCAACGCATTTTTTTTGCAAACGCAATTTTCTTTTGTTGTCAAGTTTTAAGATAACGAGTTTTTAAGCCTCGTTATACTCTCTGGTGTATGCATTTCGGCTCTGATACCAGCTATGGCAGAACCGCCTGAATTAATCCAGCTTAAGTGCACTAGCCATCACCATAGAGGTGATCCAGGCTAACAGGCACTTAAAATGGAGTAAAATGACAGTCTGTCGGGTAACATCTCAATGCAACAGCTAGAATTTTGATCGAAACAATGTATACATACAACCCACACGAAGGTGAGTCCAGAGATTACAACAATTCATAAATTTTATATCATAGAGTTTAACATAAATTATTATTACAAACCAAGTTAGAATTCATGCATAAACAAGTACTTTCAGAGTTTAATAGTGCAACAGAAAATAAACGATTGTTCTAACGATGATACAAGATATCATGATGAAGCCCGTACATGCCATCATTCAGCGTTAACATCGTTGGCCGGGGATGGATCCCATTCCACCGACCAACCAGGAGGAAGCGTACACGGTCAAGTCAAACTAGCAACCATATCCTCAAAGGTCTCACCTGAAAATAAAGCTACAAGCAAGGCTGGGTATACTAATACTCAGCAAGGCTTACCCAACTAGTGGTATATACTTAGCCGACTCCTAAATATGCAAGGCTTTTGGCTGAGGGTAGTTTTTACCAAAAAGCATCTAAGAGTTAGTCGTTGCTTTCAAGTTTTAGCATCAAGTTCTAGTTGATTAACCATTCTAGGGAAGCAACTATCCAAATCACACATGGTGGAAAATAATTAACTGAGCATCCAACCAGATTAATCATCATCATTGTTCCTCTTCTTATTCTATGCGGTAAAAGGGTTAAGCAATCTCAATGGCCACGAGAAACGGACGATTCGAATCGAATTTTTTAACCTTGCAAGGGAAACCTAACCACACAACACGTGGTTACTCACAAAGTCACACGTGCAGCATTTCCCCTTTATTCCTATTTCATGGATCAGGGCCACCGTCCTCGAGTACAGAGGTCCACGAAGCACGGTACGGCCCCGGGCCGTGGCTGCTCTTGCACTCACCATGTGCCCATGGGAACAGCGTCAAGACTGTGGGAGGTATGTCCACACACCGATTCAATCAGGTATTTAAACATACTGATTACCATATTCTCGGCATGTGGTTAGTACGTTCAAAAACTTAGCCACCACCACTGTACACCATGACCTTAGCATTTTTGCTAAACAGACGGGGTGTCAATCATCAACAAGAATATCATAACATAGCCCCGTCCATCAACCTTATGATTCCAGCATAAATAAAACAAGCAACTCCTATATCTCGCTAGTGACAGGAAATCACTCGACTTTTACCGGAGTCCTATTAGCATGGCAATCTAGCGACCGACCAGACTAGTATACATATCATAGGTACTAGGATCATGCAACTAGGGTTTCAATCAACTCCTACAAACTTAATGCACAATACCATATATAAATAAAAGTTGCATAAGTTTAAAAGTAGGGGTTATGCTCTGGAGCTTGCCTTCCTGAGCAAAACTTGTCGGGGTTCTTCTGAACTTTGGTTCAGATCTTCAGCAACTTGAGTTAGATTACCTTGAGCTTCACGCTGCTCACTCTCGGGCTCTGGCACCAGCTCATAGGTTCCGTCGGCGAGAGTCGTTGATTCTATATGAAGCATCTGAATGACTGGTTTTAATGGTACAAAATAAATAACTATTACATTGTAAAGTGTAATTCAACAAAATTTAAGTTAAGTTGTAAAGAACTTCATTTCCTTTTTGCCTGGGCAGTCATTTATCGAGTACTTATCTAGATTAACTAACTTCATTAAGGAAGTGAGTGGTTTTGTCCTTCCATATACGGCCATTTTCAAAAGTAAGCATGGATTAAAACAAAACTACCTGTAGAGGTAGTTTCTGGTGTTGAGATTTTTACGCAGAGTACATTACTTAAGTACAAACCTACTTTAAAATTTTTAACCATTTTTATTGAGCAAATTAATCATAAAAAATACATTAAATAGCTAGTGCTAGGATCGAGATCCATTTATACGGAACAAACCATGCTGGAACTGGTGCGCAATATTTTACTAAGTACTCCTAAACTTATAGTGAGCCTACTGTAAATTTTTCAGGTTTTAGCGTGCATGATTCAGAGCATAGAAAATAAGTCAGGATACATCAACATTAATCAAGATTTGTTTCTACACGTAGTTCCACAAGGTTTCTGTGTCTCAAACTTTTCCAACATGATAATCTACTCAAAGGTAATTTCTGATTAAAATTTCATATTTTGCTAAGCACCAGAACTAGTTACTTTGATTTAATGTAGTTTTTCTTAACTAAAAACATATGAGCAAGTTAGACAGAAGTAAAAGGTTCCAAACTTTGTCCATAGCTTTTATGCATCAAAGTTACTCTACTATAAAATTTTAAACCCTAAAATACCAGTAAAACAGCATGAACAAATAACTGTAGCAAAATAGCACATGAAACAAGATCCAACAAAAACTACTCATAGGGACAGGTTCTGGCCTTGAGATTTTTACAACTCTTAACAAGCAGAGACAAGCTTACAGTCCAAAAATCATTCACAATACTATCCTAGATCAATAGATACATTCATGAGCTATTTGAAACAAGATTAATTTTAGATCAAGTTTTTGTTTGTAACTAGTTATCCATCCGTGCAAAAGTAGTCGGGTTCATCAAGAGTGTCACAACCAATTTTAGTTTGCATTTTTCTGATTTTTCTAGGGTTTTAGATTGATTTTACAAGTCATAGCCTCTTGAAATAAAAAGTAGTCGGGTTCTCGCAGATAGGTCCCTCGATCTAGTAGAAAGGTCCCTAACAAGAACTTGGCAGTTGCAATGTAGTCCCTAGGCGGGGCTGCGCTATTTCCGGCATAAATCCGGTGAGGAAACTAGTTGGCGGCGAGGGGAAAGGGGTGGGGGAGCACGAGGAGGTCGAGGGGAACCTGTGGGTATGCTCGGTTGGGGCTGGGGCGGCCGGAGTTGTGCTGCCGGCTATGGGCAGGAGCTCCAGCGAGATGCGGGCAGTGGGCTGCGGTGGTCTGGCGAGACACCCAGGGTGTTACATCACTGATTTCCCATTGGCGGGTATCCTCCACAGTCGGGACTCCACCGGGCGCATCTCCAAGTGGCAGTGGAACTAGGGGCTCTCACCCTCAACTTCAAGCCCCGGACGACAATCAAGTCGCAGGCACTAGTTGATTTCATGGCAGAATAGCAGGAAAACCAAGTGGAAGCCCCAGCCAACCAGCCAGAGCTTTGGGTCATGTACTTCAATGGCTTACTCAAGCTCAGTGACGGTGGTGTCGGTATTTTACCGGCTGCCCACCGAGGGGTATACCCAAGGTGGTAAGTTTAGGTGAGGAGACACCGAGATCAGGAACTCGAAGGTGCAAGGAACACAAGACTTTAGACAGGTTCGGGCCACGAGGTGCGTAATTCACTACGTCCTGTATGGTGGTGTAGAATGATCTGTTTTGAGGGGATCCCTGCCCCCCTTATATATTCGGGAGGTCAGGGTTACACGAATCTAATCAGTACTAGCCAAGGAATCGTACCCGGGTATAACTCGAGTAGTTTCCTTCTATACCGACTAGATTTATCTCCTACTCAAACGAGTAGAAAACAACATAAATAAGAGATAAGACGGGCTTTATCTCTTAACCCTGTTTAAACTACATTATGTACACAGCCCCGTAGCCTCGGGTCTAACAAGCCCCCGAGCTCTTCATAGCTGAGTACTGCAGGCTTCTCGAGTACCCTCGAAGCAGTCTTCGGCTTCTCTTGAAGCTCCGTCTTGAAGTTCTTCTTCGAGTACTTTCTTGGTTGCATCGAAGCTATGAGGTGCTCATGCCCCGAATTACTTCCTTGATACGGTGTGCGATTGAAAAATCGCACTCCATATGGAGTACCCCTGAGCCTCAGGTTGAATCGGAGAATCAAACTAAGGGTGGCATTAATCTTGAATCTTCCTTACTTACTTTTCAAATAAATTTGAAAAAATAAGTAGTTGATGCCACGTACCCCGCAACCCCCGAGCCTTGAATCCAAATCTCTCAGGTTTGGAAATAGGATCCAAGAATCGTGGCATTGGTGTTACTCTGAAATTTCGTGAAAAACTCTTCGCCTTCTGCATAGTGAAACTGAGCCTCCCACTGATTTATTTAACCGCGCAGTGACTTAAAATTTCTTCTGCACTTGCAGTCTTCATATGAGTCATCTTCGAGTAGTTTTGCGGCATCCAGCCCCTGAGCTTACGAGCCAGGAGGGACGAAAGAGCCATGTCAAGTAATGTGCATCACCTAGCCCCCAAACCTGGGAACTAGCGAGACTGTACTAGCACAGCGTGCTGCCTGAAGAGTTGTTGCCGAAACTTGATCTGAAAAAAGACAATGCATACATTATGTAGCATAATGCGAAGATACCGAGTAGTACTCAGTAATAATGTGAAGACACAAAAATTTATTCGGTGTAAAATCTGCTGTGTCGAGCTCTTTTTAGGCCATTTAAAACTCCCGAGTAGTATGCCTGTTACATTTAAGCACTTGGTCCCGTTTTAGCCATTGCTCATAGCGTGTATGAGATCTTTGTCTCGTGTACGCGTAAAGGCATTAGGCATGACAGAAGAGCCGAGGTTTCACGGATTAAGGCATATGCTACCCAAGTAGATTAGCGACCATTAAGAGGAGACAACGAGCAGAAAGTAGTCATCATGCGACAAAGAGGATGCGCAGTGTGCAAAAATAGTCGACAAAGTGTAGCTCTGGAGGGTTTCAATGCCCATCGAGAGTCGTACACGAATAAGTAGTCGGCGAAGTGTACCTCTGGAGGGTTTCAATGCCCGTCGAGAGACGTACACAGATAGGTAGCTGATCATGGAGTAGCCCCCAAGGGTTTCATGCCTGTCGAGAGGCGTACCCAAAAAGGTAGCCGATCATGGCGTAGCCCCCGAGGGTTTCATGCTCGTTGAGAGGCGTACCCAAAAAGTTAGCCGATCATGGTGTAGCCCCTGAGGGTTTCATGCCCGTTGAGAGGTTGTCACATTCAGGTACTTAGGAAGAAAACACACTAGATTCTAATATGAGTTTGTGCATTTGATCTTCTGTATGTGTGTTAAAAACTTTAATGCAAAGGCAAAAGGGGCTTTTTGTAATTCTAGAAAGTTTAGGTCCTTTGGTGCAAAATGTGTGAGAATGGTAGGTAAAATCAAAATATATAAAGGGTTATTTTGCAAGAATCAAGTACTTACTTTTAAACCATAGATAGAAGTGAAACTGTGACATTCAGGTAATTAGAAATATAGATACTAGATTTTAATGTGAAAAGTATATGCTTGCTATGGTGTATGTGTGTAGTACAAAGGAATAGGGGTATAACTGTAATTTTGTAAAATATAGACCCTTTAGTAATAATTGGGTAAGAATGGGAGATAGCATCAAAACCTAGGAAAAATGTGACACTAGGTGTCAAATTTATATCACCATAGGAAAGAAAGTGCAAAAGATATGTTGAATTCTATGAAAAATTGGTCTTTTTATGAAAACAGGGACCTAGATGTGATTAAAACCAAAAATCATGGGTCCTTTTATGCAAAATAGTTGAAATATAAAAGTAACTTTAAAATTTACTTAGGGCCAAAAGGTAAGAATGCAAGTCATCATGACATCACATGAAAACTTGTAAACATATCCAAAATTACATCAAATCCATATTGGTAAGGGCAAAAGTAATTCAAATTCTACTTTTGTTCAAAATTTAACATGTAAAGATATAAGCTTTGGGTTTTTGAACTTGAACCCTAAATTAAAGTTGTAGGGTTTGAAAAAAATCTCCAACTTTCAATTTGGGCATTTCCTCATTAGACTTCTACATCAGTGGGAAATTTTAGTTTACCAAGAGGTCCCTGAGATTTCTAAAATTTTCAAACAGGCCCCTCGGACCCCCTCCCTCTGTTCTTCTTCCTCGGGCACGTGCTGCCCTACTCTGCTCCTCCTGCCGCCGGCGCAGTGCTTTGCCCTTGGCCGCCGCTTTGCCGCTGCCGCCGCTCCACCTCCTGCTGGGATGACCCCCACGCGTCGTCCTCTCCCTACCCCGGCCCTGTTCCCCTCCCCTGCTGCCCTGCTCCGCACGCGCCATGACTTTCCCGAGCCACCGCTGGCCGCCACATCATCGCTGCTATTGCCAGCTCCTGTTCACACCCACAGCGCCCCTCCTGGCCTTAACACGCGCTCAACGACCGCTCAGTGATCTTGTTCACTCATTTCCGCACTGCCTTTCCACGGCATTTCCCTTTCCCGAGCTCATCTCCTCACTGGACTTCCGCCGCCCCTTCTGGACACCGTCGACAGCCGCCGCTGCCGTCGCTCCACCCCAATCCAGTACTCCCACAGCACCACGACATCCCACCGGTGCTCTCCAACCCATTCAATTTCATCCTCCCGTGCTCGAGCCTTGTCTTCCACAGCGCCGGTCAGCACGAGCTCCACCGCCGCCCCCTGCTCACAGTGGACAGGCCGCCTCAGCCATCCCCGCACCCCGACAACATCTCAGCTAGTCCCCTTTCGACCCCGTGAAGCTCTACAACCCCTTAGTTGATCCCCTAGTGCACCACATCAACTTCCCGACGCTCGCCGGCATTTGACCCCGCCGCCACCGTCTCTGCCTCCGCCGGTTGAACCAATCCCGAAGCTCATGTTCCCAATTGAGTATATCAGTACCTTCCCTATAGCTCACTGGTGCTTACGTGCAGGTTCCTCGCCAGTATTGGCCGCCGGAGCATCGCTGTCGTTGTTGACCCCTCCGCCGCCGCTTCGGGCTCCCATCGAGGTCCCCCTTTCCGGTCACCTCTACCCTCTACACATGGCCCAATCAAAGCGCCGTGAGCGCCTGAAGCTTCCCCTCCCCTCGGACCTCGCCGCCGGTGACCCTCCTCACCAGAACACGGCCGTCTAACCCCTCTTCCCCTTCCTCCTCTGGCCAAGGACCTCGGGATTGAAAGAATCGAAAGCCCAGGGGGCAGTCTGCAAAGCATGTGACTCATGTGAATAGTGCATTAGGGACCCGCTTGTGTTATTTGTGCTATCAACTTTAAAATTCCATATCAATTCAGGGAAAAATCATAAAAATGCAAACTAAAATTTGTTGGGTTCCTTATTCTAAGGTCTACAACTTTCCTTATGGGTTGATTTTCAGTTTCTGAGTAATGTGTACTCTAATTTAAATGCCAATTTTAAGTAGTTGTAAGATAAGAAAAATTCATAGTAATTAACAGAAAAATGGTAAAAATTTGAAACCAATTGTGTTAGTTTTACTTTGACATGTAGTATTTAGGAAAAATAATTAACCTACTGTTTATATAATATTTTTATGATGTATGAGTTTAAGTATGAATAAGGCTTAATTGATCTTATGTAATTAATATATGCAGTTTTAAAGGTTTTAAAATCATGAAAACATTTTGAAATATTAGACTTGAGTAGTATAACCTATACACAAAAATCTAGGATGAAGTCTTGCATATGTATATAGATCTAAATAATACTTATTAAAATTAGCTTTATTATTAATTATCCTTGCAGCACAATTCCTATAGGAATAAAATCTTGATAAGTTGACAATAACTTGAATATAACTTAATCTATAATTAATAAAAATTTCAACCCAATGCTATAGTAGTTTATTTGGACGTGTTGCCTAATGACGCTAACCAAGTTAATATACACCTGATAAATGACTGCCCAGTAGAGAAGTGAATGAAATGTGTAATAAGTAAATTATATTTTCGTTGGATTGCAACTTTATCGTAAAATAAAATAAAAGTATATGCATCCCTTAAATTATAACCTTGCATATCATGTAGACTCGACTACTCTCGCCGACGGGGACTACGAACTAATCTCCGAACAACGAGTGGAATCAGCTGAAGACCCCGGGAACGCCGTCGGAGATCTAACTGAAGCTCCGAACTAAAGTTCGGAAAACTTTGACGTTCCTACCCCCAACCCCACTCAAGAAGGCAAGCCTCGGACATAACCCATAATTTATTTACACTGCAATCTATATTATTTATACCTATCTATGCATTACGTTCTTAGGAATTGTATGAGAAACCCTAGTTACATTTTTCTAGGAACCAGTGTATTGAATACTACCACTTGAGTTCGAATAGCCGCTCTGCTAATAGGACCGGTAGAGGTCGGGTGATTTCCTATCACTCGCGTGATATAGGAGTTGCAATGTTTACATTCCTGTAATCACTATAAGGATGACGGATGGGATTTATGTAATCACTATAAGGATGACGGATGGGATTTATGTGAGGTATCATGATTTAGATGATACCCCGTCTGTGTTGGTGAATTTGATAAGGCCGCAGTGTGTGGTAGCGGTGGTTAAGCATTTGAAAGTACTAGCCACATGCCGCGAAATATGGTAAGCGGTAAGCCTAGTAACCAATCGGCCCGAGGAGTGGACATACCTCCCACCACTCGTATTTGGTTTTTCCTATTACTCGCTTCGACATGTGGGAATACGTGTTGCAGGGCAACCAGGAGTACGGTCGTGTAGTCGCTCTACAGATGTACGTCCTGCATATTGGATGTGCGTATGGTCCTGCAGTCGCTTGTGGTGGATCTGATCCACGAGTCGGAATGAAAGGAAAACGGTTGCTTTGGAACAATGTTGGATGTTCCAAGCGTGTGAGTTAGGTTTACCCTTGCAAGGCTGAAATTTAATTAAGGAATCGTCCGTTTCTCGCGGAAAATTGAGACTGCTTGATCCCTTTGCCACATAGAGTAACAAGAGCAACTTTGTAATTATCAAAGATGATGTTTGGCTAAAGATTCTACCATGCTTGATTAGTTATATGTGCTTATCTAGAATGATTAATCATATAGAACTTGAAAGCTAAAATTTGAAATTAAGGATCTACTCTTTGTTGTTTTTCAGCTGAAAACTCTACCCACAACCATTAAAGCCTTCATAAGTCTAGTTAACATGGCTAAGTATACCATGAATGGGTAAGCCTTGCTGAGTATTAGAATACTCAGTCTTGCTTGTGACTTTTTGTTCAGGTAATCCCCCTGACGACTCTGCTCTGCCTATGCCATGGCCTTACCCGCTGCCCGATGGTTCGTCCGTGGAGTGGGACCCGTCCCCGGCCAACACAGATCCCTTCGAGTGATATCATGCCAGGGCTAGCATGATATCTGTACTGGCGACGTGTACAGTGCCCATGTTTTAAACTCCACTGCCATGACTTGAAACTTAAAACTATTTTGTAATAATTTCCATCAGTTGGGAACTGATGATACTTTAAACACTCATGTAATATATCTGCCTGTGCTGTAAAGTGTGATGGCAATTGTATCTCTGGACTCGCCTTCGTGCGAGGTACCTTGTTTGATCCTGCATTCGGTGGTTTATCGGGACGTTACCCGACAGGCCAAGGGATTATACCGTTTGAAGTACGATGGAGCCCTCAAGAGTGGAATCACGTACTTGAGCCGGTGTAATTCAGGTTGGTTCTACCACAGCTGGTATCAGAGGTAACAAGTGCACACTGAAGATATGAAATGCCTTGAAAATACTTTTGGTATTAAATTTGACCAACAGAGTATTTTGCAAAACTACGTTGGGTTCGTTAAGGATTGTGCTTAGTACGTAAAGCCCTAGGGTGACATTTAAGGGAATTAGAGGTGGCTATAGTATATATATAACTCTAACTCCCAGCATTACTTTTCTGTCAAAACTTAAATTTATGCATAACCCAACTTTACATTCTATAACGACATCTTTGATGATGAGGTAAGAAGGTAAGGATCCTCAGCTAACTAGGGAGTTAGCCTTCCTGTTGGTTATGCGAACCGAACGCTGTTTCTCAAGCAGTGGCCTACTTGAGATGCTGCCAATATATCAACTTCGGTTGATTATATTGGGAGTATATGGTTCGGCGCAGGGTATGGCGATCGCTGTTCATACCCCCGCATTTTGCGGTACCCCCGTAAATACGTTGTTTCAATAACGTATGTTAACGTTATCTATACGGCGGTAATGGTACAGATGTTGTTTCTATAGTGAACAGTAATGATTGGGGACGCTTTCATGACATGCTGGCATGAAAGGTTCATTGGATATACATTGTGATTTTCTGCAGGTACACTAACCACGATCACAAAATCAGGACGAATAGGACTTATCGACTAGTTATTAGTGAGAGACGTATGTATTATTCCCCAGAAACTAACCACGTAATGTCGGTGTTTAACCGGCTGCCCACCGTGGGATATACCCAAGGTGGTAAGTTTTGGGTTAAGGGACGCCGAGATCAGGAACTCGAAGGTGCAAGCAACACAAAGCTTAGATAGGTTCGGGCCGCAAGAAGCGTAACACCCTACGTCCTGTATGGTGGTTTGTATTACCTTTGATGTAGAATGACCTAGTGATCTTCTGTTTTGAGAGGGGTCCCTGACCTCCCTTATATACCCGAGAGGCCAGAGTTACAAAGATGCTAACCAACCTCCACCGAGGGATCATACCAGAACATATCTTCGAGTAGATCCCCTCCATGTTGGCTAGCTCTATCTCCTATTTAAACGGGATAAACAAGAGATAAACAAAATGAATAAGAGATAAGACGGACTTAATCTCTTAGACCTCTTTAAACTACGTTATGTGCCCTGCCCGGTGGCCCCGGGTCTGACAAGCCCCCGAGCTCTTCGTAGCTGAGTACTGCAGGCTTATCGAGTACTTTCGAAGCAGTCTTCGACTTCTTCTGAAGCTTCGTCTTGAAAACCTTCTTCGAGTACATGCCTGGCTGCATCGAAGCTATGAGGTGCTCATGCCCCGAATTTTATTTCTACTATGGTGTGCGATTGAAAAATCGCACTCCATATGGAGTAGCCCCCGAGCCTTAGGTTGAATCAAGGAATCAGGCTGAGGGTCCCATTAATCTGCAATCCTGCTTATCCTTCAAAAAATTTGAAAAATAAGTAGTCGATGCCACGTATCCCGCAGCCCCCGAGCCTTGAATCCAAATCCCACAAAATTTTGAGATAAGGATCCAACAACCGTGGCATGCAGACAAAAAATGACAACTTGTGAAATTACCAAAATGATGGTACAGATGATGGGTATTAGATTATTAATTCGAAAAACCCCTTTTTTCGGGCTAACAAACCCTGAAAAATGGTTAATCAAATATTTAATCCAAACAATCCACCAAATGACCCCTCGACTTCGGAATATTCTCGAAAGTTACTCCTGAACTTCGGAACGGTAACTTTTCCCCACCCCGCTGGTTATTTAACCCCGCGACAACAGTAGGGAAAAAACCACGCTTTCAATCCGCATTCCGTCAAAAGCCACCAAAATCCCCAATCTGAGCCAAGCGCCGCCGCCATCCCCCCAAGGAGATCCTCCCGCTCCAACCTCCCCGCCACTTTCCCCGCAGCCCCCGAGCATCTCATGGCCAGCGAATCGGAGATGGCGCCCAAGAAAGCAGAGATCAAAGAGAAGAAGACGGAGGAGGTGCAGCCTTCAACCGCAGAGTGGTCACACAGTAAGTGCACCCTCAACCACCTTAAGATCCCAGTTTCCGAGGGGTTGCTTGATGCTGAGTTGTACTTATGACATCCACCTGTAGTCCTTCCGCATCCTCCGCCCGGGCCGAACCCGAAGAAGAAAGGGCGAGCTCGGCGACCGCCGCCGCTGTCACCACCGCCGTGGCAGGGACCGCGCCACAAGCCGGTGAAACCCCACCGCCGGCAACGGAGACGCCGCGTCAGGCCGTGCGGATGAAGAGAGCCATTAAGAAAAATCTATACTGTAAGTCTGCCTCTTGTTGCACTGCAAATGATTTGATCTTTCAGCTTATGTGTTGCCTAACTTCGACTTCATTAGTGCTGCGGACCTCCAGCTGACGCCAACTTCGACTGCCCCAGCCCCCGGGTCCTCGACCCGGGAGGAATCATCTAGTGCTGGGCCAGTCGCCGCTGCGTCAGCCCCCGAGGCATCGGCCCCCGAAGGGTCGACGCCCACGGAGCCAGCCCCCGTGGCCGACACCGCTGCCCGACCTGCCGCCTCCCGAGCTCCAACAAGTCGAGGCCAGGGCCGGTGGCGAGAAACAGGTCAAGGCCCCTGGCGCCGCTCCAACAGATGGCGCAGGTGAGTGTCTGACCGCCCCGGCTAGCTACCGGGATCCGCATGCTGTATGCTGAGAACTTTTGTGATTGCAGGTGCCCAGCAGCTGACTACTGAAGAAGCCGTGGGAACCTCCAGGAGACCCGATGAGCTGCTGCTGGCCGGATCGGGTAGTCAGGAAGCCGTTGCCACTGACCTGGCAGATGACCTGCTACTGACAGATGACAGTGTCGATATCCACAAGAAGGCGCATGACTTTACCATGGTAAGACCTGAGAGCATTTTCTGACAGTGGCTGAGTCGAGTTGCTAATCTGGCTTTTCCCTTTTTATGCAGAGTGTGATCGCCCACTCCCGGAAGCAAGCAGAGGAATTGAAGACCCTTGCCCACGACCGTAAGGAACTCGATGCCCTGAGGAAGCGCCTTGATGACGAGAAGACGGAGAATGTACATCTTGAGAAAGTCAACGCCGAGCTCCAGCAACAACTTGAGGAACAGAAGAAGGAGCTCGAGGCACATAAGGAGCAGCTCAGGGCGCAAAAGAAGGTGCACCAAGGTAAACCGTTGCTTCCCTCGGGTATTTTGCTCTGTATGACTCACCCTGGGTTCTGAAAAGCTTTCCACCACAGAGCTTAGGAGAAATTTAATCAGTAAAGAAGAGCTACTTACTGACATGAAGAACCTGCTCTATCGTCGTACAGATGACGTCGAGAGGCTGCAGAAGTTGATCGGCGACACTGAGCAACAGTTCGTCAACAGCCTTCAGCGAATCAAGACGCTGGGCGAAGAACTCGAGAGCATCAGGGGGGCCGCCTGGGAGCTGGTGGACGTGGTGGACCCACCAGAAGAAGGTGAAGCGAACCCCCGGCCCCTGCTAGAGCGTCTCCGTGAGGCCCCGAAGAAAGTGATGAAGTTCCTTTCCGAGGCACCTGTCACGTACGTCAACAATGCCCTCGCAATCGTGAAGTCCTTCCTGCCGAGCACGAAGCTGGAGATATTTGCTCAAGGTGTGGCGGCGGACTGCATCGAGGAGCAATTCGACAGATACCTCCTAGAGGCCCAACCTGTATCAGAACACATAGTTCAAAGTGTAATGCAGGATTAGGGTACTGAAAACAAGTATTCACTTCCTTGTATATATAGTTTCTTTTGATGTCCCTACTTGTGTATGTGCCTGTGCTGAATTGATATCCAGGCTTACAAGGCGTAGGTAGTAGACACTACCCTGGGTGCAACGACCCTGAAGGTAGCCGTAGCTCCATGTAGGAACTTATCTAACAAGTTGTCCACAACCCGAACTCGTGGGTCTAAAACTATTAGAAAAGAACGCAAGCATCATCGCACAATTGCCAGGCTTTAAGGCAAAAATACCCCGAGTGCATCGACTCTGGACGTAGTTGGGGTTGATCCTCGTAGGAGCGCGCTCCGCAAGTTAGGTAGGACCCGGACGGACGGATCGGACTTGCTGGGAGCGAGCGCGGGCGTCGCCGCGAGTATGCCGTGTTCGTGGTAGGGACGAGACTACTCTGGGTGCAACCATGCAGGATGTAGTCCAGGCCGCTCCTTGCACGAGCTTATCCAACAAACTGGGAATAAACCAGTCGAACAGGTCGACTATGTTGGAAAAATGCGACTGCTGTCGCGTGCAACCATCCAAGGTCGTGGCGGAACTCGATATGTGGGGAAGTTAGATGGAGCCGAGGGTTCCGTCAGGAACTGAAGTCAAAAAGGGGAAGAACGTGGCCGTAGCCCCGCATCATTCACGCCGAGAAGTCGATTTATATATAAGTGTTTGCGCGTGACCATGGCCATCATGCAGGCAAGAAGGAATGTACAACCCGAGTTATGTGGCTCATAGCCTCCAAATTGATTCGGGGAAAAGAAATCTTCCAAGCCCCCGGGGATTCAGCGATCACCGGACCTCGTCTTAAGGGTAAAACTTGCGCAGGTTCTGAATGTTTCAGGAGTTTGGGACATCCTGACCCTCAGGATATTGTAGTCGATAAGACCCTGGCCTTGTACCCTGCTTGACGACGAACGGGTCCTCCCACAGTGAGTTGAGCTTGTGTAGGCCAGATTCGTCCTGAATACGACACAAGACCAAATCACCAACACTGAGTGACCGCTCCCTGACGTTGCGATCATGATATCGCCGGATCCCCTGCAGGTACCGAGCTAACTGAACAAGAGCGGTGCAGCGAGCTTCCTCCACAGAATCGAGCTCTAACTGTCGCGCCTCGTCCGCCTCGCCTTCATTATACATTTCGACCCTAGGAGACTTCCACATGACGTTGGCTGGTAAAATAGCCTCAGATCTGCATACGAGGAAGAAAGGCGTTTGCCCTGTGGCTTTGGACGGTTGGGTCCGAAGCCCCCAGACGACATGTGGCAACTCATGTACCCACTTGCCTCCCTTTTTGCTGTTTTCATCATATAATCTCTTCTTGAGGCCGTCAATTATCAAGCCGTTCACCCTCTCGACTTGTCCATTGGCCCTTGGGTGTGCGACTGAGACATATTTAACTTCGATGCAAGCATTCTCGCAGAACTCCCAGAACTGGTTCGCCGTGAAGTTTGATCCCAAGTCCGTGATGATGGTGTTGGGGAAGCCGAAACGATGCAAAATATTTGAGATGAAGTCGACGACCCGATCTGGCGTGAGCTTGGCTATCGGCTTGTACTCGATCCACTTAGTAAACTTGTCGATAGCCACCAGAACATGGGTGAAACCGCCTGGCGCTGTCGTGAAGGGCCCGATCATGTCAAGACTCCAACAGGCAAAAGGCCAGGATGGCGGTATGGTGATGAGGCTGTGAGCTGGAACATGCGTCTGTTTGCCGAAGAATTGACAATTTTGGCACCTACGCACGAGATCCTCCGCGTCGGTCACTGCGGTGGGCGACCAGGAACCGGCCCTGTATGCTTTCCCCACCAGCATTCTTGAAGCCGCATGGTTGCTGCAGATGCCTTCGTGGATCTCCCGCAGTATGTCGTAACCATCTTCCTTTGTGACGCACTTCATGAGAACTCCTGACCAAGCGCCACGCTGATAGAGCTTACTGTCGACCAGGACGAAGCCCTTGCTTCTTCGTAAGACGTGTGCTACTTCTGCGCTCTTGGCGTCGATTCCCGCTGATAGCCGTTGATCTCGAATGAAATCGATAAAAGCCTCTCGCCAGTCCTCTTCCAGCACCATAACCTCTCGATCGGGTTGTTGGGGACCCGCGTCGATGGTTACCTGCGGAGAAGACTTGATGGATGGCTGCTTGAGCTCCTGGACGAAGACTCCTGATGGGACCTGGGCGCGCGTGGACCCCAGTTTGGACAGGATATCCGTGCCGACATTGTGCTCCCGCAATACATGATGAACCTCCAGGCCGGAGAAATTGCTTTCCAATTTGCGCACTTCCTGTACATAAGCATCCATTGTCTCCTTGTTGAAGTCCCATTCCTTGTTGACCTGTTGAACAACAAGAAGAGAGTCGCCATATACAAGTAGTCGCTTGATCCCTAGTGATATCGCCAAACGCAGCCCGTGAAGCAAAGCTTCATACTCGGCTTCATTGTTGGATACCGCCCACAGGATCTGAAGGATATATTTCAACTGTTCACCTCGTGGAGAAATAAGCAGAACCCCAGCGCCGCCGCCGTCGAGCTTGAGGGATCCATCAAAATACATGGTCCAGTGCTCTGGCTTGTCCACTGGGGTTGGGACTTGATTCTCCCTCCATTCAGCCATGAAGTCGACTAGAGCCTGTGACTTGATTGCGGTGCGTGGCTTGAAGTCGATTGACAAAGCCCCCAGTTCCACTGCCCACTTGGATATGCGCCCCGTGGCATCTTGATTATGAAGAATATCTGCCAGCGGGAAGTCCGTGATCACAGTGATCTTGTACTCGTCGAAGTAATGGCGTAGCTTTCTTGATGTGATTAAGATTGCATACAAGAGCTTTTGAACAGCTGGATACCGTACCTTGGATTCGGAGAGGACTTCGCTGATGAAGTAGACAGGCCTCTGTGCTCCAAACGCATGGCCTTCTTCGCCTCGCTCGACTACAATAGCACTGCTGACAACATGAGTTGTTGCCGCGATGTAAAGTAGTAGATCCTCCCCTGGCAACGGTGCTGTAAGGATCGGAGGTGACTGAAGATGATGTTTCAGATCCTGCAAGGCTCGCTCAGCCTCCTCCATCCATTGGAACTTATCTTGGCATTTCAGGAGCTTGAAGAAAGGTAGTCCTCTCTCCCCGAGTCGGGAGATGAACCTATTCAGGGCCGCCATACAACCTGTTAACTTCTGCACATCCTTGATTGTGGCCGGAGCCTCCATATCAGTGATGGCCGTGATCTTTACAGGGTTGGCTTCAATGCCCCGGTTGCTGACGATGAACCCGAGCAATTTGCCTGAAGGTACTCCACAGACGCAATTGGTGGGATTGAGTTTCCACCGAAATCTGCGCAGACTGCTAAATGTTTCCTCCAAATCTGCAATTAAGTCGCTGGATGCCCTGGTCTTGATGACGACATCGTCCACATAGGCCTCAACATTCCGGTGCAGCTGATCCGCGAAACACATCTGGATCGCACGCTGATAGGTTGCTCCTACATTCTTCAACCCGAAGGACATTGTTTTGTAGGCGTAAGTCCCGTACGGGGTGATGAAAGCGGTCTTGATTTGGTCCTCCTCCTTGAGCGCGATCTGATGATAACCTGAGTAACAATCAAGAAAACAAAGAAGGACACAACCAGCCGTCGAATCGAAAACTTGGTCAATGCGCGGCAGCCAAAAATGGTCTTTTGGGCAATGCTTGTTGAGATCAGTGTAGTCGACACACATTCTCCATTCATTGTTCTTTTTCTTTACAAGAATGGGATTCGCTACCCACTCTGGATGGATTACTTCTTTAATGAATCCAGCCGCGAGAAGTTTAGCGATCTCCCGTTTAATGGCCTCACGCTTGTCGTGGGCAAACCTCCGCAGGCGTTGCTTTTTAGGCGTAGCCTTCGGGTGTACATTCAAAGCATGCTCGATCAACTCCCTGGGCACCCCTGGCATATCCGCTAGTTTCCATGCAAATATGTCTCGGTTAGCCCGAAGCAAGCTGACGAGCGTGAATTCCTATTTGTCACCTAAGCCAGCGCCGATGACAACGGTCTTAGATGAATCTCCCTCCTGAAGCTGGATCGTCTTGAGGGCCATGTCATCAGTCGACTGGATGCTCGACTTGCTGGCCTTCTTGGAAGGAATCTCCAGCCCGGATTGGGAAAGCTGCTGCGCGGCCGCGAGTACTTCTCCCGAAGCATCTGGCACGCGAGTAGTCAAAGCATATTGGATCGCCTCCTGATTACAGTCGTATGACTTCTTCAGGTCGCCACGGAGGGTGAGTACTCCACTGAGTCCTGGCATCTTAAGAAGCAAATAGACGTAATGTGGCACTGCCATAAACTTGGCAAGTGCCGGTCGACCCAATATGGCATGGTAGGAAGATTCGAAGTTAGCCATCTCGAATTTGATGAACTCGGTACGATAGTTCTCCCGCGTGCCGAAGGTGACTGGGAGGACCACCGTACCCAGCGGGTGTGCCGCGTTACCTGGGACGATGCCGTAAAAGGGGGACTTGCTGGGAACCAGCATGTCCTTGAAGTCCAGGCCCATTTTCTTCAGAGTGCTGACGAAGATGAGATTGAGCCCACTTCCGCCATCAATGAGGACCTTGGTGAGCTTGACCTCTGCCACCACAGGATCCAGGACCAAGAGGAACTTACCGGGCTCCGAAAAGCTCGTCCACTGGTCATCGCGGGAGAACAAGATGGGGACCTCCGACCAACGGAGTGGTCGTGGTACCGCCAGCTCGATGGACAAAATCTCCCGGAGAAGCAGCTTCTGGTCCCGCCTGAAACCGAAATCCTCGTCTCCCCCAAAGATGACGTTGACAACCTTCGAAGCGTCTTGAAACTTTGGGTTGCGCCCATGATCTTCTTGATCATCATCCTCGGGTTCTTTGTCAGCAGGCTTCTTGTTCTTCTTTCCGCCACCGGAGTTGCTGAACGTCCTCCGAAGGTGGTAGCAGTCGATGGCGGCGTGGTTGACGCCCGGATGCCACGGGCACTTCTTCTGCAGGAGCTTCTCGAACTCCTCCTGCGTCGTCGACTTCTTGCCCCGTGAAGGACGATCGATGGCCGCGATGACATCATCTGGCTTTCGCTTCCGGGGCGGACCCGAAAAGTCCCGCGGGCCTTCATCATTGCGGTTGTCATTTGAGCGCCGCAGATTGCTGTCCTGACGCCGCGGGAACCGCTCCCGCATCTTCTCCTCCTGTTCGGACCAATCGTGCATCATATCACGAAGGCCCGCAACAGTCTTTGGCCTGTTCCGCCCGAAATCCCTGTAGATGCCCGGGTCGGTGATGCCGTTGTAGAAGCAATCGATGATGTCGTCCTCCGAGATGTTCGCGATGGTAGCGCGGACGTCGAAGAAGCGACGCGTGTAAGACCGCAGAAGCTCGTTACGTTCTTGCTTACACTGGGCAAGATCGTGTCGAGTACCTGCACGGGCAATCGCTCCCTGGAAATTGTCGATGAAGACCTTCTTAAGTCATTCCCAGGAGTCGATGGAGTTGCTGCCGAGGCTCTCCAACCAAGTGAGCGGCGCGGGATCCAGAGCCATCGGGAAGTAGACGACTTTGGTAATGTTTGAACCCCCTGCTACCTCGATGGCCGTGGAGTAACAACGGAGCCATTGTTGAGGAGCCTGCTTACCGTCGTACTTGGTAATGCCGATGGGTTTGAAGCCCTCTGGGTACTTGTAGCTGCTGAAACATGCAGAGAAAGCAGGAAACTGATCGGTCAGTACCTTCATTTTCGACTTCTTCGCAGGTCTTGCGCCTGGAAGAGATCACAGTCCGCACGTCGCGACCGTCATTGATGTGCTGGCGCAGATCCTCTGGAGGAAATCGATGATTGGCTTGTCGCGGATGACCTCCTTGCGGTGGCTGCTGCCTCCCGCCAGGGGCCTGACTCCCGCGGGCGTTGTCGTTGCTGAGATGGTGTCGAGGGTGGCCACCAGCCGTTCGGCTGTGAGCCTGACTTCGACTCTCACCCACGCGCTCCTCTCTGATGGTGGACGCCGGGTTGTGTTGATCCAGCTGGATCCAAGCCCTCTGCGTGTAGAGAAGAGCTTGACGCACCTCCAGATCGTGGCTGCGCTCGAGAATGGCCGTCACCCTGGCGATGTTGGCCACCAGAGTCCTGAAACCCCGTTCACTTACGACGGCGAACTCAGGGTCAAGCTCGCGATGCATAGATCGCCTACGCTCGTTGGTTCTCCTCCGCCGGATTGCGCGGGCCCTGTTCCTGGCCCTCCGCGCCTCACGATCGGCGTCGTTCTCGTCGCCGGCGTTGGCCGTGATCTCATCTTCGTAGATCGCTTCAAAGTTGTTGATGGGAAGGTCCCCATCGCCCTCGCCTTCTTCGGCCATCAGCACCTGGCGGGAGGAAAGCTCATGAGAACTTTCGTCGACTAGTTCAGTCGACCCCTCCGCCACGGTGGCCAATGGCCTGCCCTCCTGAAAAGACAAGGGCTTAAGGTGGGCCACAAGTCGACCCTCTGCCTCGAGTAGATCAGAGAGCCTCATTGTCACACCCGGTTTATAAGAACATAAATCGAGCAATCATATATGTGCCAGGATCCAGTCACGCATATATACTACAGATTATCAAGATATCACAACACATGTCATGAATAAAAGCGTATAAATTATAAAAGGAATGTCTTTATTACAACTAAATCAAGAATCAGTTCAAGGAATGCGGAAGCGTAAAATAAATACATGAAGAGTAGGGCACCATAGGGAAACTGGGAGACAACGCCTAGAAATCGTCGAGTCCGCTAATGTAGTCCTCCACGTCGCCTGGTACTAAGCAGCAGTCGAAGATGTCCCAACGAGAACAGAAGAGAGGGAAAGGCAAGTGTGAGTACACAACTTGTACTCAACAAGCATAACACGAGTATGAGGCTCTAGGGTTAGCTGACTCAACTGCAGTAGCTTTTAATCTTGGCAAATTTTATTAAAACTATTTACTATAAGTGAATGAATTACCATAAACCCATATTGCATAAGAAATTAATCAATATTAGTTAGGAACTACTGAGAAACCAACCAAACCAAAACCACCCGGGGAATCTCCCTAATCAAAGGTTGATAACCCCACTAATCAAAAGAAAGATCTGGGCCGCTCATGACTGTGAGCACAGCTGATATATCAGTTTCACACTCTCGAGAGGTTGCACAACTTTACCCACAAGTCGTGAGCTACGCTAGTTGTTCACCACACTTCCTTAGGTGAGATGGCTAGCAAGCACACTACGAGACCGTTACAAAGGATCACATTGGTAAGGTGTAACCGCTAAGGATTCTGGATTAGCAACGATGGGGCCCACCTCCGGGGGTACAAGACACACAGCACAGACCAAGTCGGAGGAGTAGGGACCATTGAAGCTTACCACCCCTCTTGCCCACGCAGGTAAGTTACTCCCGAACCAACACGACCTAATTAGTAAGTCAAGACCATCCCATTCCAGTCTTGTGGTTGCGCGGTTGTCCCAGGTTGTCGCTCTATGAACCGGTCCTTATGGAGAGTGGCCAACCAAGCACTAAGCACCGTGCTGGCCCCCTAAACCATGTTTCTATCAAAAACATCTTTTAAGGAGACGTGAGCCACTCAAGCACACAGCACAGAGGGCCACTCTCAGAATTAAGTTGCATAAGACCATTAATCAAATTTTAATTAAAAAGGACCAAGTTTGTTATAGCGCAGCAATCTAGCACAACTAACCATAATGCAACCCAAAGGATATATATATAGGATATAAAGTGGCTAGGAAAGTCCTTATAGGCATACAGTATTAAAATGCAATATGAAATTGTATTTAAAGGTGATAGGAGGTTCATGTTATACTTGCCTTCCTCGAAGTTCTCCTGCTGCTGCTCAAAAGCTTCAGAAGATGGTGGCTCCTGGTACTGGTCCAAAGGCTCCGTGTCTACTCACGATCATCAAGCATAGTCCACACATACACACATGCACAACCGTAGCAAACTATAAGAAAACAGTACACAATACAATAGAACAGCACACAAAACTAGCCTAGAACTATTCTACACATTACAACGATCGCGTGGACATATAGAACACATAAAAGGGAGCTAAGACGCGAAATCTATGCTTGAAACAAGATCTAGGGACCTATTTGTAAGAAAACTGGAGTTTCTAAGGGGTTCTGCGCAAAAACCGAGTGACCTAAATGCAATTAAACCCTAGACTCAGGGTCTAACACGCTAAAACCTTAAGGCTGGACGGAGGGTTCAAAATCCAAAGAGCTCAGGGACTCTTTAGCAAATCTGGCAGACCGAACCGGTACGTTTTAATCTGAACCGCCGGATCTAGCATCTACGGCCCAGATTAGATCCTAACAGCGAAGGGGTACGCGCTCACCACGGCCACCCGATCTAAATCGAACGGTCCCGCCCTCTACTTAAACGAATCTAATCCAGATCGCCCATTCTAAATCTGACGGCCCTGCCTCTCCCTCAATCCGAACCGGTACGCGCGGCTTGGATCCCTTGGATCTCGATCTCACGGCTCAGATCTACCCCGGCTCGATCTAATCGTGGGTGTTGGCTCCAGATCGGACGGCTGGGATCTCTCGGCGCTCAGGGCGGCGGCGGTGGTCACCGGTGACCAGCTCCGCGGCGGCGCGCGGCTCGGGCTCGCCGGAGCTCGGCGTTCCCGCCTCTCCGGGGGTCAAAACTCCACGACTTCAGGCCCGGGAGCACCACCGCGTCACGGGGAACTCCTCTAGGGTGAACAGAAGCGGCCAAAACGGCAGTGGCGACCGCACGGCGGTGAGGGGCGGCGGACTCTCCGGTGAGCATGCGTTCTAAGCGCTACAGGCCGCCAAACACTACGATATCCTGTGCAAAAGGACCAGGGCGCAAAGGGGAAGCTCACCGAGGGGTTCAGGTCGGCTGGAGGGCTGTGCAGTGGTGCTTGCGACGACGGCGGCGGCGGAGTACTGACGGAGATAGGCCGCTCATGGGGAAGACGGCTGCAGGCGCTCCCCGAGCTTCGGGTCTCCTTGGATTGACACGGGGGGTCCCTGCGAAGATGTTGAGGGGGTCAGGAAGGTCGGGGAACCATCGGCGGTGAGCAATCGCGGCGGCGGAAAGCCTCACCGTCGGCGACCTCGGGTCCAATTCCGGTGAGCACAGGGACGGAGGACGCGAGCACGGCTCGGTGGTCGACCCTGGCACTTGGGCGGAGCTCCTGCGGAGGTCTCAGGCGGCAGGGCTGCAGTGGATCGGCGTGCCCACGGCGGCGGGGCTCGGCTCCAAGCAGAGGCAAGGCCGCGGCCACGATTAGGGTTTTGGGGTGGTGCTGTTGGGATGAGGTGGGTCCAAGGGGTGGCGCAGGGGGATAAGAAGGGCGGGCCAGGGATTTTGGGGTAGGGTTGCGGCGGGGAAGAGCCGGAGATCTCGGCCGTGCAGCGGCGCGGCCGTTGCGGGAATAGGGGTGCGGGAGGAGGGGGATGACGGGTGGGGTCGGGCGGCCAGCGAGAGAGAAGGGAAGGCGCGGGCTAAGAGAGGACTAGGCCGGGGCACGGCCCACGCGGGGGAGGGGGAAAGGAGAGAAGGGGAATGGGCTGCTAGGCTGCGGAGGGAAAGAGAGAGGGAGAAAAGGGGTGGGCCGGCGTGGCCCATGCGGGAGAGAGGAGGGGAAAGGGGGAGCTGAGCTGGGCTGGGCCAAGAGTTTGGGGGCTGCTTTCTTTCTTCTTTTCTTTTTCTTTCCTCTTTTCCAAACTCAATCTATTCACACAAATCCATTTGGATTCAATCAAATTTGAACTCAAACCCTAAAATTTCAACACAAATAAAAAAATGCTCCAGCATGAATGCACACGCAAGTTGATCCTATAATAAGTTTTATTTTCTACAATTACTTTAAATGCAGGATAAATTAGAGAAAACCCTGGAAAATTTATTTGAGCCCAAATAATTTCTTTAAAATTTGGGAAAATTACATTAGGGTGTTACAAACCTACCCCCCTTACAGGAATCTCGTCCCGAGATTCTGATAGGTTAGCTAGCAAAGAGATCGGGATATGTCTTCCTCAGCTCATCTTCTCGCTCCCAAGTAGCCTCATCCTCCGTGTGATGACTCCACTGAACACGGCACATCTTGATATTCTTGTTTCTAGTAACTCTCTCAGATGTCTCCAGAATCTTCACCGGATGCTCGGTGTAAGTCAGATCCTCCTGCACATCCAACCCTTCTATCCGTGCTTGCTCTTCTGGCACCCTCAAGCACCTCTTCAGCTGAGACACATGAAAAACATCGTGCACTCCTGAGAGACTGGGAGGTAACTCCAAACGATATGCCACTTCACCTTTCCGTTCCAACACCTTGAACGGACCAATGTATCGAGGGGCTAGCTTCCCTCTCACATTGAACCTGCGGATTCCTCTCATCGGCGAGACCTTCAGGTATACATGATCACCCACTGCAAAGGTCAGATCCCGACGACGAACATCCGCATAGCTCTTCTGACGAGTCTGAGCGACTCTCAGATTCTCTCGCACATGCTGTACCAACTGTTCGGCCTCCTCAACAATATCTGGACCAAACACCTGCCTCTCACCAATCTGATCCCAATACAGCGGAGTCCTGCACTTCCGACCATACAGGGCCTCGAAAGGGGATTTCTTCAGACTGGCCTGATAACTGTTGTTATACGAAAACTCCGCATACGGCAGGCATTTATCCCAGCTGGTACCATACTGAATAGCACAGGCTCGAAGCATATCCTCCAAACTTGGTTGGTTCTTTCTGTCTGCCCATCTGTCTGAGGATGATAAGCGGCACTATAGCGCAGCTTTGTATCCAACGAATCATGCAGCTGCTCCCAGAACCGTGAAGTGAACTGAGATCCTCGATCAGATATGATCTTCTTCGGAACACCATGCAGACAGACGATTCTGGAGATGTACAACTCTGCGAGTCTAGCGTCGGAGTAAGTAGTGTTCACCGGAATGAAGTGGGCAACCTTCGTCAACCGATCCACTACTACCCATATGGAGTTGTTCCCTTTCTGAGTACGAGCCAAGCCAACAATGAAGTCCATAGTGATTTCCTCCCATTTCCACTCTGGAATCTTCAACGGCTGCAATAAACCTGCTGGCCTCTGATGCTCTGCCTTGACACGCTGGCAAGTGTCACAGATAGCCACATACTCCGCAACTGAACGCTTCATTCTATACCACCAGAATCGTTCCTTTAGGTCGTAATACATCTTCGTGCTGCCTGGATGAATGGAATATGCCGTATCATGAGCCTCACTCAGAATCAACTTCCTGAGGTCTGCCACATCCGGCACACATATCCGGCCCTTGTACCACAAGATACCCTGATCATCCTCTCTGAAATGAGGGGCTTTACCAATCTTAAGCAATTCACGGATCTCCTGCAGCTTCTTATCATCTTTCTGATGCTGCCTGATCTCTGCCTCTAGAGTGGGTTCTGCCTTGAACGATGTACCCGAGGTGTGATGCAAGAAACCCAGACTCAACTGCTCAAACTCCTCGCATAACTCCTGAGGCATCTGAAAAGCCACGGCCATGTTAACATAGCTCCTCCTGCTCAGAGCATCTACCACAACATTAGCCTTGCCCGGATGATAGTGAATCTCTAGGTCATAATCTTTGACCAATTCTAGCCATCTTCTCTGCCGCATGTTCAGCTCACTTTGCGTGAAGATATACTTGAGGCTCTTGTGATCGGTGTAAATATCACACCTTTGCCCAAACAAGTAATGCCTCCATATCTTCAGAGCATGCACAACTGTGGCTAACTCCAGATCATGAGTGGGATAATTTAGCTCGTGCCGGCGCAACTGCCGCGAGGCATAAGCTATCACTCTGCCTTCCTGCATCAGGTGTAACACCCTAATGTAATTTTCCCTAATTTTAATGAATTTATTTGGGCTTATATAAATTTTCCAGGCTTTTCTTTAATTTTTTGGGCATTTAAAGCAATTGATAACACAAGAAAATAAAATTAATTATAAGGTCAACTTGCTTGTGCATTCATGCTGGTGCATTGTTTTATTTGTGTTGGGTTTGAATTCAAATTTATTTGAATTCAAATGGAGTTGTTTGAGTGGTTTGAGTGTAGAAAAGAAAAGAAAAGAGGAAAAGAGAGCAGCAGCCCAGCCCAGCAGCCTTGGCCCAGCCCAGCCTTTCTTTCCCCTCTTCCCCGCATGGGCCACCCGAGGCCCAGCACTCCTCTCCCTCTCTTTCCCCGCGTGGGCCGCGCCCCAGCCCATCGGCCGGCTCAGCCCATCGGCCGCCCGCACTTCCCCCTTTCTCTCTCTGGCAGCACGGCCCCGCGCGTCAGCGCCTTCCTCTTCCCTCCCCGTTCTTCTCCGGCGCCCAACTTCCCCCCGATATCCCCGGCGAGCTCCCTCCTCCCGGGCCCGCACGCCAAAGTAGCGCCGCTGCCCTACAAGTAGCCGCCCAAACCCCTCTGAACCCTAACCCTAGCCCGGCGTCGCCCGAAGATCTCCAGCGCCGCCGCCCTTCCTTCCCCGCTCCGGTCACCTCGGCCTCACCGTGGTCCGGGCGCTCCGCCGTGCCACAGACCCCGGCACCCCCACGCTTGCTCCACCTCGCCATCAGGAAGCTGTACAAGGCCTCTGCTTCGACCCCCGAGTCTTGCCCGTGCCGGAATTGGAACTGAAGCCGACGCCGGTGAGAGACTCCGCCCCTGCAATTCTTCATCGCCGGAGATCCCCGGGCTTCCCTAATCCCCCTGGCACCCTCGCAGGACCCCCGCACGTCGATCCCCGGTGGCCAGTAGCCTGGAAAGTCCCGGCAGCATCCCTCCCCGCGAGCACGCGATCCTCTCTGCCGCAGGATCTCGCCGCCGGCCATTTTCCGCCGCAGTTCCGGCCAATCTCCGCCTCGGTGAGCTTCGCCTTCTCTCCCTGGTTCTTTTGCACCGGATGCAGTAGCCCTTAGCCGCTCGTAGCACCCAGAACGCGAGCGCCGTCGTTGCGCCGTCGCCCCGAGCCGCTCTCACCGCCGTTCTGATCTAGTCGTGCCCAAATCCTCCACCACGACTGCCCAGATGGGTTATACATGCCGCCAGCTTCCTCCAGGGCTTGATATCGTCCCAAATGGAGCCCGAACGGCCAAGATAGGCCATCGCCGGCGTAGCGCCGCCGCGGAAGCTAGGCTCCGGCGACCCCCCCGCCGCTCCGGCGCCGTTGACCCGAGCCGTGGAAACCCAGCCGCCCGATCCGTGATGGACGCGTAGGATTAGATCCCGCGTACCCCTTCGTTTATAGCCTGGCAATCTTTCTAAAGAGACCCTGGAATTCTTGGAAATAAACCCGCCGTCCAACCCTAGCTCAAAAGTATTTGCAAACGAGTCCTTTTCTTTCCGTTTGACCCCCTGAGCTTCCTGGAGTTTGAACCCGCAGTCCAGCCTAGGGTTTTTAGCTAGCTAGCCCTTGCGTCTAGGGTTTATTTATGTTTAAGTCCTCGGTTTTTTTGTGCAGAAGCCCCTGTAAGTTAGTTTTTCTTACAAATAGGTCCCTGGATCTTGTTTTAAGCGTAGTTTTCGCGTCTTAGCTCCGTTTTAAGTATTCTTTATATCCACGCGATCGTTGTAACGCGCAGATTGGTTCTAGGCTAGTTTCATGTGCTGTTCTATTGTATTGGTGTACTGTTTTCTTATAGTTTGCTATTGTTTGTACATGTGTGTATGTGTGGACTATGCTTGATGATCGTGAGTAGACGCGGAGCCTTTGGATCAGTACCAGGAGCCGCCATCTTCCGAGCAGCGCGAGCAGCAGCCGGGAGAGTACGAGGAAGGCAAGTATAACATGAACCTCCTATCACTTTTAAATACAATTTCATACTGCATTTTAATTCTGTATGCCTATAAGGATTTCCTAGCCACCTTTATATCCTTATATATATATCCTATGGGTTGCATTCTTGGTTAGTTGTGCTAGGTTGCTGCGCTATAACAACTCTTGGTCCTTTTTAATCAATTTGATTAATGGTCTTATGCAACTTAATTCTGGAGCCGACCCTCTGTGCTGGGTGCTTGAGTGGTTTGTGCGTCCTTAAAATATGTTTTTGTAGAAACATGGTTTAGGGGGCCAGCACGGTGCTTAGTGCTTGGTTGGCCACTCTCCATAAGGACCAGTTCATAGAGTGACAACCTGGGACAACCGCGCAACCACAAGACTGGTATGGGACGGTCTTGACTTACTAATTAGGTCATTTTGGTTCGGGAGTAACTTACCTGCGTGGGCAAGAGGGGTGGTAAGCTTCAATGGTCCCTGCTCCTCCGGCTTGGTCTGTGCTGTGTGTCTTGTACCCCCGGAGGTGGGCCCCATCGTTGCTGATCCAGAATCCTTAGCGGTTACACCTTACCAACGTGATTCTCTGTAACGGTCTCGTAGTGTGCTTGCTAGCCATCTCACCTAAGGTAGTGTGATGAACAACTAGCGTAGCTCACGACTTGTGGGTAAAGTTGTGCAACCTCTCGAGAGTGTAAAACTGATATATCAGTTGTGCTCACAGTCATGAGCGGCCCAGATCCTCCGTCTGATTAGTGGAGTTATCAACCTTTGGCGAGGGCGATTTCCCCGGGTGGTTTTGGTTTGGATGGTTCTCAGTAGTTCTTAATTAATATTGATTAATTTTATGCAATTTGGGTTATGGTAACTCATCCACTTGTAGTAATTAGCTTTAATAAAATTTGCCAAGATTAAAAGCTAATGCAGTTGAGTCAGCTAACCTTAGAGCCTCATACTCGTGTTATACTTGTTGAGTACTAGTTTGTACTCACACTTGCCTCTCTACTCTTCTGTTCTATTTTGGATATCTTCGACTGCTGCTCAGTGCCCGGCAACGTGGAGAACTACGTCAGCGGCTTCGACGACTTCTAGGCGTTTGTCTCCCAGTCGACGTCCCTGTGGCGCCCGCTCTTCATGTATCTCTTTTACGCTTCCGCATTTCTTGAACCGATTCTTGATTCGGTTGTAATAAAATAATTCATTTATGATTCATTTACGATTTATGTTAATATTATTCCTGACATGTGTTGTGATATCTTGATAATCTGTTGTATATATGCGTGACTTGATCCTGGCGCATATATGATTGCTCGATTTATGTTCTCATAAATTGGGTGTGACATCAGGACACAACCAAGACCATCCCTCGAAGCATCACAATACACTGTGAACCTCTTGCTCTAGTCTAGCAGAGTAAGGACTGGCGCCGTAGTTAACCTCTTCTTCAGCTCCTCGAAGGCATTCTGACGCTCATCAGTCCAAGAGAAATCCACACCCTTCTCCAGCAAGGAAGTCAAAGGCTTCGTAATCTTGGAGAAATTCTCAATGAACCTCCGATAATAACCTGCTAAGCCCAGAAAAGAGCGGACTTCCTTCACTGTCTGTGGTACCACCCAGTCAAGCACATCCTGCACCTTTCCGAGGTCCACAGCAATACCTCCCTTGGAGATCACATGACCGAGGAATGGAACCTCGTCAATCCAGAATTCGCACTTGCTGAGCTTGGCATATAGCTTGTGCTCTCTGAGCCTCTGCAACACAAGCCTCAGATGCTTCTCATGCTCTGCTTCTGACTTGGAATATATCAGGATATCATCAATGAATATCACCACAAAGGTGTCCAGATAATCCATGAAAACCTTGTTCATCAGATGCATGAAGAAAGCAGGAGCATTGGTCAAGCCAAAGGACATGACCGTATACTCATATAGCCCATATTTGCAGGTGAATGCCGTCTTCGGAATATCCTCAGAACGAATCTTCAGCTGATGATAACCCGAACGCAGATCAATCTTCGAGAATACACAAGCGCCCTGAAGCTGATCGAAGAGATCCTCAATACGGGGCAATGGATGCTTGTTCTTGATGGTGACTGCATTTAGATCCCGATAATCGACGCACATTCTCTTCGCGCCATCCTTCTTCTCTACCAGCAATACAGGGAAAGCCCAAGGAGAGAAACTGCGACGGATATAACCCTTAGCTAGCAACTCGTCGATAGTCTTCTTAACTTCCTCATACTCAACAGGAGCCATATGATAGGGCCGCTTAGCAATAGGAGCTGTGCCAGGCAAGAGATCAATAGAAAACTCAACGTCGTGATCAGGCGGCATACCTGGCAAATCATCCGGAAAGACATCCGGGAATTCAGACACCACGTGAATACCATCCGTGGGTCTAGCCTCCATCTGATGAAGAAACCAGAAGGCTCTGAGGCACCCACAGTAACCTCCTGACCATCCGGTGCTGACAGAAAAACCGTCCTCTGAGCACAATCTATCCGGACTCCCCACTTAGCAAGAGTCTCCATCCCGAGGATCACATCAATACCCTTGGTGTCTAGCACCATAAGACTAGCACTGAACTCTACCCCCCTTATGACAATACTGACTCTGGGACAGAAGATATGAGACCTCAACTGCCCTCCCGGTGAAGATACTAACATGCCCCTCTTTAACGTGCTAGTATGAATACCATGATGCTCAACAAAAGACTGGGTGATGAAAGAATGCGTAGCACCAGTATCGAAAAGCACTGTAGCAGGATGGGTGTTGACCATGAACATACCAATAACCACGTTGGGAGCCTCGGCCGCTGACTCAGCCATCACGTGGTTCACCCTGCCCTGAGCTGGGGCCTTGGGCGGTGCTGCACGCTCCTGCTGTCCTGCCTACGCCTTCCGGGGACAGACGTTGGCGTAGTGCCCCGGCTCGCCGCAGTGATTGCACGCCCGTGGGAATGCTGGAGCCTGCTGCCCGGCAGGAGGAGTAGGTACTCCCTGTCGCGGAGCTGGTGGGGCCGGTGGAGCAGAGCGTGCCGGAGGCGCTGGAAGCCTCTGGCCCGGTCCCGCCTACTGCTGCTGCTGATGACGAGGCGGGTACTGCTGCTGATGCTGCTGGTACTGCTGGACCTACCTCTGGTGCTGCTGCTGCTGCTGCTGCGGGTACTGGTATCGAGACCGAGTGTTGCTACCCGACGCAACAGGAGCCATCTTCCTCTTATTGTCCTCAATCTCCCGGCGCTTGCGCTCGGTGTTGAGGGCAGCATCAACCAGCTGGTTGAAGTTGTCGAAGCGGTGGTTCATGAGCGCGTACTCCAGGTGGTCATCCAGTCCCTCCCTGAAGCGCTCCTGCTTATCGCCATCATGGGCGACCTCAGCGGGGGCATAGCGAGCGAGCTGGAGGAAGCGGTCACGGTACTCAGTCACCGTCATGGCTCCCTGAAATGATAATCACTGGAAAGAAGATGGGAATTTACTCAGCATTTCCTTATAACAAGGGTGGGTTCGAGCTCAAAAAGAAATTGCGGAAGGATTTTACTCGAATTTTACCTGCTTAAGTGCAAGGAACTCCTTATGCTTCATCTTCATCACTCCAGCAGGGATGTGGTGGTGCCTAAACCACTCCCAGAACTGGACCCAAGTGAGAGTGTCGCGGTCTCGAGCTGGGTAGGACTCCCACCAATCGAGGGCTGAGCCTCGCAGCTGCCCTGCTGCGTACCGGACTCACTCCCTGTCGTCGCACTGAGCGACATCCAACTGGCGCTCCACCGAACGAAGCTAGTCGTCAGCCTGGAGTGGATCCGTGGCATGAGAGAAGGTCGGAGGATGACCTCTCAGGAAATCCGCATGTCGATCACGTGGCTGAGGTGGCGGAGGAGGCGGTGGCTGAGCATGGATCTGCTGCAGAGCCTGAACGGTGTTGTTCAGGGTCGCCATCATCTGCATCTGGAGCTGAAAGAACTGCTCCGGGGTCAGTGGTGGCGGCATCGGCAACGGCTGACCAGTACCCTGATTGTTCTGCTCCTGCTGGTCAGAACCTGAACCGGTGCGCCTGGTGTTCACCATCTGTTTTCAGCATAGCGAAATTTATAAGAGATAGATATGGTATAACTTCGGGAAGGAAAACTCTTGATAGGATAAAATAGAGAGGAAGGAATGTACGGTTTTACCCCCAACGTTCTATCTCAATTTTATTACTCGATTCAAGTTTGCGTTAAGATCGATTTGCATAAAGAGATTTACTTCTAATCTATGCAATCAACCAAAAATCCAAATCAAACATTTGCACAATAACAAACATTCAATCTTCACAACTTAGTCGAGTTTATCACACTACTCGACTAACACACTCGTTCTAGCGTATTTTCATTGGGATAGCTTAAACTTATAGCTTATAGGGTTAGACACTCCGGCCAACGTCTACGGAGACTCAAGCTATTTCTCAGAGAGGACAGGAGAGAGATAGCAAATCAAGGACTTAAGACTCGAGGAATAGAAGTAGGGAATGATGTTAGAGGATTTGCGGAAGCAAGGCAAGAGAAAAGTAGTCCTGAACTCGACCAGTTCTATCTAGGCTTCATCCTACAGTCGACACGGCTCTGATACCAATCTGTCACACCTGGTTTATAAGACCATAAATCGAGCAATCATATATGCGCCAGGATCCAGTCACACATATATATAACAGATTATCAAGATATCACAACACATGTCACGAATAAAAGCGTATAAATTATAAAAGGAATGTCTTTATTACAATTGAATCAAGAATCAGTTCAAGGAATGCGGAAGCGTAAAATAAATACATGAAGAGTAGGGCACCACAGGGACGTCAACTGGGAGACAACGCCTAGAAATCGTCGAGTCCGCTGATGTAGTCCTCCACGTCGCCTGGTACTGAGCAGCAGTCGAAGATGTCCCAACAAGAACAGAAGAGAGGAAAAGGCAAGTGTGAGTACACAACTTGTACTCAACAAGCATAACACGAGTATGAGGCTCTAGGGTTAGCTGACTCAACTGCAGTAGCTTTTAATCTTGGCAAATTTTATTAAAACTATTTACTTTAAGTGAATGAATTACCATAAACCCATATTGCATAAGAAATTAATCAATATTAGTTAGGAACTACTGAGAAACCAACCAAACCAAAACCACCCGGGGAATCTCCCTAATCAAAGGTTGATAACCCCACTAATCAAAAGGAGGATCTGGGCCGCTCATGACTGTGAGCACAGCTGATATATCAGTTTCACACTCTCAAGAGGTTGCACAACTTTACCCACAAGTCGTGAGCTACGCTAGTTGTTCACCACACTTCCTTAGGTGAGATGGCTAGCAAGCACACTACGAGACCGTTACAAAGGATCACATTGGTAAGGTGTAACCGCTAAGAATTCTGGATCAGCAATGATGGGGCCCACCTCCGGGGGTACAAGACACACAGCACAGACCAACCTGGAGGAGCAGGGACCATTGAAGCTTACCACCCCTCTTGCCCACGTAGGTAAGTTACTCCCGAACCAACACGACCTAATTAGTAAGTCAAGACCGTCCCATTCCAGTCTTGTGGTTGCGCGGTTGTCCCAGGTTGTCGCTCTATGAACCGGTCCTTATGGAGAGTGGCCAACCAAGCACTAAGCACCGTGTTGGCCCCATAAACCATGTTTCTATCAAAAACATCTTTTAAGGAGACGTGAGCCACTCAAGCACACAGCACAGAGGGCCACTCTCAGAATTAAGTTGCATAAGACCATTAATCAAATTTTAATTAAAAAGGACCAAGTTTGTTATAGCGCAGCAACCTAGCACAACTAACCATAATGCAACCCAAAGGATATATATATATTGGATATAAAGTGGCTAGGAAAGTCCTTATAGGCATACAGTATTAAAATGCAGTATGAAATTGTATTTAAAGGTGATAGGAGGTTCATGTTATACTTGCCTTCCTCGAAGTTCTCCTGCTACTGCTCAAAAGCTTCAGAAGATGGTGGCTCCTTGTACTGGTCCAAAGGCTCCGCGTCTACTCACAATCATCAAGCATAGTCCACACATACACACATGCACAACTATAGCAAACTATAAGAAAACAGTACACCAATACAATAGAACAGCACAGAAAACTGTCCTAGAACTATTCTACGCGTTACAACGATTGCGTGGACATAAAGAACACCTAAAACGGAGCTAAGACGCGAAATCTATGCTTGAAACAAGATCCAGGGACCTATTTGTAAGAAAACTGGAGTTTCTAAGGGGTTCTGCGCAAAAACTGAGGGACCTAAATGCAATTAAACCCTAGACTCAGGGTCTAACACGCTAAAACCTTAAGGCTGGACAGCGGGTTCAAAATCCAAAGAGCTCAGGGACCTGAACGAATAAAATAGGGCTTAAACATAAATACTTTTGAAGTAAAGAGGACCGCGGGTTGATTCTTGAAAAGCGCAGGGACTCTTTAGCAAATCTAGCAGACCGAACCGGTACGTTTTAATCTGAACCGCCGGATCTAGCATCTATGGCCCAGATTAGATCCTAACAGCGAAGGGGTACGCGCTCACCACGGCCACCCGATCTAAATCGAACGGTCCCGCCCTCTACTTAAACGGATCTAATCCAGATCGCCCGTTCTAAATCTGACGGCCCTGCCTCTCCCTCAATCCGAACCGGTACGCGCGGCTTAGATCCCTTGGATCTCGATCTCACGGCTCAGATCTACCCCGGCTCGATCTAATCGTGGGCGTTGGCTCCAGATCGGACGGCTGGGATCTCTCGGCACTCGGGGCGGCAACGCTGGTCACCGGTGACCAGCTCCGCGGCGGCGCGCAGCTCGGGCTCGCTGGAGCTCGGCATTCCTGCCTCTCCGGGGGTCAAAACTCCACGACTTCGGGCCCGGGAGCACCACCGCGGCACAGCGAACTCCTCTAGGGTGAACAGAAGCGGCCAAAACGGCAGTGGCGACCGCACGGCAGTGAGGGGCGGCGGACTCTCCGGTGAGCATGCGTTCTAAGCGCTACAGGCTGCCAAACACTACGATATCTAGCGCAAAAGGACCAGGGCGCGAAGGGGAAGCTCACCGAGGGGTTCAGGTCGGCTGGAGGGCTGTGCAGTGGTGCTTGCGACGACGGCGGCGGCGGAGTACGGACGGAGATAGGCGGCGCTCGTGGGGAAGACGGCTGCAGGCGCTCCGCGAGCTTTGGGTCTCCTTGGATCGACACGGGGGGTCCCTGCGAAGACGTTGAGGGGGTCAGGAAGGTCGGGGAACCATCGGCGGTGAGCAATCGCGGCGGCGGAAAGCCTCACCATCGGTGACCTCGGGTCCAATTCTGGCGAGCACAGGGACGGAGGACGCGAGCACGGCTCGGTGGTCGACCCTGGCACTTGGGCGGAGCTCCTGCGGAGGTCTCAGGCGGGGGGGCTGCAGTGGATCGGCGTGCCCATGGCGGCGGGGCTCGGCTCCAGCAGAGGCAAGGCCGCGACCACGATTAGGGTTTTGGGGCGACGCTGTTGGGATGAGGTGGGTCCAAGGGGTGGCGCAGGGGGATAAGAAGGGCGGGCCAGGGATTTCGGGGTAGGGTTGCGGCGGTGAAGAGCCGGAGATCTCGGCCGTGCAGCGGCGCGGCCGTTGCGGGAACAGGGGTGCGGGAGGAGGGGGATGACGGGTGGGGTCGGGCGGCCAGCGAGAGAGAAGGGAAGGCGCGGGTTGAGAGATGACTGGGCCGGGGCACGGCCCACACGGGGGAGGGGGAAAGGAGAGAAGGGGAATGGGCTGCTAGGCTGCGGAGGGAAAGAGAGAGGGAGAAAAGGGGTGGGCCGGCGTGGCCCATGCGGGAGAGAGGAGGGGAAAGGGGGAGCTGAGCTGGGCTGGGCCAAGAGTTTGGGGGCTGCTTTCTTTCTTCTTTTCTTTTTCTTTCCTCTTTTCCAAACTCAATCTATTCACACAAATCCATTTGAATTCAATCAAATTTGAACTCAAACCCTAAAATTTCAACACAAATAAAACAATGCTCCAGCATGAATGCACACGCAAGTTGATCCTATAATAAGTTTTATTTTCTACAATTACTTTAAATGCAGGATAAATTAGAGAAAACCTGGAAAATTTATTTGAGCCCAAATAATTTCTTTAAAATTTGGGAAAATTACATTAGGGTGTTACACTCATGCTCGTCCAATGCACAACATGCCCCTCCAGCAAAGAGGTGATCACCAAATCACCGGGACCAGAACAACCCGAAGCCCCCCGACAGGCGGTGGCTTCAGGCTTTCCGTCCTGGAGCAGCAAGTCCAGATCCTTCTCCAACATGGAGAGGGACCCAGATATGTTGGCCTCCTGAAGAGCAGTGGCCAGTTTGCATGAGCCGAGTTGAGATCGGCCATGCGGATCCCTAGATTGGAACAAGTCCAAACCAGGGGAAGTTGTCGCAACACCAGAAGAACTCGAGCCTGGAGCAGACTCCATCTCGATCTGTGCTGCGGAAGTATGGAGCGGCAAGTTGTCGAGCTCGTCGACGAACTTGTCGAGGCCGCTGCGAGGATCCGCAGCGAAGGTTTTTGGCCTCATGTCGACGAGGAATCGCCGAAAGTTGCCCACACCATTTGCGATGCAAACCCACGAGCCAAAAACGAATGTCGTACCCTGAGAGGGAACTGACCTGATGAAATTGAAAGATGCCATCGAGCTCGCCGGTGGATCTTCGACGCGCCCCCCTACCTGGCGCGCCAGCTGTCGGTGTTTAACCGGCTGCCCACCGTGGGATATACCCAAGGTGGTAAGTTTTGGGTTAAGGGACGCCGAGATCAGGAACTCGAAGGTGCAAGGAACACAAAGCTTAGACAGGTTCGGGCCGCAAGAAGCGTAACACCCTACGTCCTGTATGGTGGTTTGTATTGCCTTTGATGTAGAATGACCTAGTGATCTTCTGTTTTGAGAGGGGTCCCTGACCTCCCTTATATACCCGAGAGGATAGAGTTACAAAGATTCTAACCAACCTCCGCCGAGGGATCATACCAGAACATATCTTCGAGTAGATCCCCTCCGTGTTGGTTAGCTCTATCTCCTATTTAAACGAGATAAACAAGAGATAAACAAAATGAATAAGAGATAAGACGGACTTAATCTCTTAGACCTCTTTAAACTATGTTATGTGCCCAGCCCGGTGGGCCCGGGTCTGACACGTAAGTCCGAAAATATTCGGCAATTGTTTTGGTTGCGAGGTCGAATGGTACGTGCATGCATAATACATTAACCAACAAAATGAGTGCTTAAATTTGTTGTTTTTCTAAGGATAGGTAATATGTTGTTCAATCTTAGTATGGGTTCAATAGAATCTCTTAGTTGAGTACCTTAAGTATCCATCTGATTTCCAGCCTTTGCTGTTATCAGAATCGATTGTCTCGTTCCATTTACCTTGTGAGTTCTCAGCAGGGTAAATATATCTTACCATTTGCATTCTTGTCGCAGATGGCCGCTCCTTCGAATGTCTCTTGGGATCATGCGGGGCATCTTCACACTAATGCCTTGCATTGGGAAGGTTTTCCTCGTCTTCTATGGGAATCATTAAGTCTGTTCCATTACACTGAGCCTCCCCAATACGACGGAGTGGAGTATCGAGAAGAAGGTGTTCCTCGATGCCGAGTTAGGATGATGATTCCTCAACATCCTTTCCGCTCCCAGTGGCATCCCATAGAAGTTGATGTGGTGGGGTATCGTCTTGTTGATACCATCGAGACTGCTGCTCTGGAGGCTATCAATATATTCTGCAACCAGGATCCAATGGAGGTTGCCGGGTATCCCATTGGCTTGTTCCCTGCTATAGACTCCAGTGATCCGGAATGGAACTTTCGAATAGACCATATTGGTCATTTGTTGGGAGATCTGGCCGAAGAAACGATCCGTAGTATCACCAGGTTCATGAACGTTCAGCACCATTATCAGATTTTGCTGCTTCGTAGCATGGGTCAGTTGACTGGTGTGGCTCAAGGTCACTATCGGAATGCTGACCGTCAAGTCACTCAGATAGTAGAACTTCAAGCCTTGGTGACTCAGAAGGATGAAATCATCGCAGCACGGGATGAAACCATCCTTCATCGAGAAGATCAGATCAACGAGAGTGATGCTATTATCACTCAGCGCAATACAATCATTGAGTTCCTCTAGGAACAAATCCACGATCTGATCCTTGAGGCTGACGATGCCCAGGCTCACATTGAAGAACTGCAGCAAGCACCGGTACCTCCCGTTGCACCCCCAGTACCTGAAGGTGGAGAAGAAGATCTGGAAGAAATTGAGGGAGTCTCAGATCTTGACTCCAAGCATGGAGATCCGGAGCCCAATCCTCAGCCAGATTACTCTTCTTCTGGCAGCCAGTCTTCTGTAGGCAATTTCGACGATTTTTAGTTTGTTCAAATCGTCGACTCTCTAGATGTAACTCGTGTAAAGTGTAATGACTTAGGTAGTAAATAGCTTACTTAGACCTTGTGCCATTTGTTGTAATATAAATGGCCTATGTGTGGATCCTTTTAATGTACGATGTTAAGGACAGCCAGAATCTGCGATGTAATTTAAGCCTTGTGTTTCATCATCTTGTTCTATATCTTTATCTCTGAAATGAGTTGGTTGAATGGAATATGTGAACTACATATCTGAGTGGTGAATCTTCTGAAATTGGGAGTAAGGCTATGTGGTTAATAATGGATATCTCCTTTGTTTCAGATGGTTGGAGCCACGCGCGGAACCCCGGAAGGCTTCCGGGCAGATCAGGCCAGCGGTTCTCAACAACCGCCACTGCCACCTCCAAATCTAGCCGAGGTTATGGCTCGGCAAACCAAACTTCTCAATCTGCTGGTACAAGCACAGCAGAACCAATAGCATCAGCAATCACGAGGAGGTCGTGATGAACCTCAGGTGGCAAACTACTAGGATTTCTTCAGTACCCAGCCCCCACTGTTCAGTAAAGCGGAGGAGCCCCTTGATGCCGATGCTTGGCTTTGCACCATTGAATCCAAGTTTGCTCTTCTTACAATTCCATGTGCAGACTCTAGCAAGGCTCACTTCGCTGCCCAACAACTACGCGGAGCTGCCCGTATCTGGTGGGATATCTATTGTGCCATGCAAGCTGATGGTCATGTTATCTCCTAGGAAGAATTCCGGAATGCTTTCCGAGCACACCATATACCTGAAGGACTAATGGAGCGGAAACTGAATGAGTTCTTGGCACTTACCCAAGGCACCCGCACTGCACTACAATATGCACAGGCTTTTAATCACCTGTGTCAGTACGCGGGCTATCACGCGGATAGTGACACCAAGAAGTAGGACCGTTTCAGTCGGGGCTTGAGCACTAAGCTCAAGGAACGTCTGAACCTTATAAAGGCAAATACCTTCAGCGAGTTGGTTAACATGGCCCTGACTCAGGAGGATTGCATCACGGCACACCGTGCCGAAAAGAAGCGAAGGATTTCCACTAGACCCGCGGGCGTTCAACCTTCGCGGTATTGATTCATTCAGACTGCACCGCCTAGAGCGCCACAGCGGAATGCTCCATTTGGTAGACTGGTTTTCAGGCCACCTCAACAATAAGGAGGGTATAGACCACCCGTACCTCCGCAACAACCACAACAATCTGACCCACGGCCAAATGTTCAACAAGTCCAACAGAGCAGCAACACTTATCGCTGTTTCAATTGCGGGAGTGCGGATCATCTTATCAGAGATTGTCCGCGGCCTAGGAAACCTAATCAAGGGCAGAATTCCAATTAGGGTAATCAGAACAAGGGCAAGAGGCCGACGATACAAGTCCAGCAAGGGCAAGTTAACTTCACCACCCTTGCAGAACTTCCGGATGGAGCCCCCGTCATGTCGGGTACATTCTCTATTCACCATAAACCAGTTGTTACATTATTTGATTCAGGAGCAACTCATAGTTTTATTAGTAACAACTGTGATACCCGAATAGGACTTGATCTTTGCCCTACCCAGGGGTCATATATGATTTCTACCCCCGGAGGAAAGATCACTTCCAACCAAATTGTTAAAAGTGTGCCAATCCAGTTAGGCAGTAAATTAATCAAAACTGACTTGGTACTGTTAAACCTAGAGGGTATTGATATCATACTTGGGACAAATTGGATGACAGAACATAGAGTACTGCTAGACATCTCTTCCCGAGTTATTGAGATTAATTCACCACATCAAGAAGCCACTACTCTCTATCTGCCTCAGCAGGAGTATCTGCACTCTTGTACTTATGCCATCACAGACATCAAAGTAAAAGATATTCCTGTAGTCTGTGAGTACCCCGATATCTTTCCAGATGACTTGCTTGGAATGCCACCAGACAAAGACATCGAGTTCATTATCGAACTTCAACCTGGCAACACTCCTATTTCAAAGAGGCCATATCGCATGCCTCCAAACGAGTTGGCTGAGTTAAAAATCCAACTCCAAGATCTTCTTGACAAAGGTTTCATACGCCCGAGTGCTTCACCTTGGGCTTGTGTTGCTCTCTTTGTAAAAAAGAAGGACAATAGCCTAAGGCTATGTGTTGATTATTGTCCACTCAATGCGGTCACTATCAAAAATAAGTATCCTCTTCCCCGCATTGATATCTTATTCGATCAACTAGCTGGAGCTAAAGTCTTTTCCAAGATTGACTTACGCTCTGGTTATCACCAGATTAAAATCAAACCATGTGATATTCCCAAAACAGCTTTCTCGACCAGATATGGATTATATGAATATCTGGTTATGTCCTTTGGGCTTACCAATGCACCGGCATACTTTATGTATCTCATGAATTCAGTCTTTATGCCGGAACTTGATAAATTCATCGTGGTCTTCATCGACGATATCTTGATATATTCCAAGACTAAAGAAGACCATGCCAATCATATACGTGTCGTTCTTCAATGACTACGTGATCATCGCCTTAACGCCAAATTCTCGAAATGTGAATTCTGGCTGGATAATGTGAAATTTTTAGGACATACTATCTCCAGTGAAAGTATATCGGTTGATCCAACCAAAGTCCAGGAGGTTATGGATTGGAAGCCTCCGACTTCAGTCCATCAAATCTGAAGTTTCCTTGGATTGGCGGGATACTATCGCCGATTCATTCCAGACTTCTCCAAGATAGCTAAACCCATGACTGAGCTACTTAAGAAAGAGGTTAAGTTCCGTTGGGACAACAAGTGTGATGAAGCGTTCCACACCTTGAGAAAACTTCTAACAACCGCTCCAGCGCTAGCTCAGCCAGATAATACCCAGCCTTTTGATGTCTATTGCGATGCTTCTGGAACTGGCCTTGGTTGTGTTCTTATGCAAAACAACCGAGTCATTGCTTATGCATCCCGAGCACTCCGAAATCACGAGCAAAATTACCCAACCCATGATCTTGAATTGGCAGCCGTTATTCATGCTCTCAAGATCTGGAGACATCATCTTATGGGCGCCAAGTGTAATATTTACACTGACCATAAGAGCCTCAAATATATCTTCACTCGAGCTGACCTAAATATAAGGCAAAGGCGTTGGTTAGAACTGATCAAAGACTATGATCTTGAGGTACACTACCATCCTTGCAAGGCCAATGTGGTTGCGGATGCACTTAGCCGCAAGGCACATTGTCATTGCTTATCTATAGACACTATCAATGACACTCTCTGCAATCAAATGAGAAAACTCAATCTAGAGATCATCCCTCAAGATAGTCTAAATCTATTGTCTATCGAATCTACTCTTCAAGATAGAATCATCATGTCGCAATTACACGATGAAGGTATCAAAATTATCAAGTTAAAATTGTTTCTGGGAAAAGCCAAATATAAGTGTTTTCACACTGATCATCAAGGAGTTCTATGGTTCAACAATTGAATTGTTGTACCTAAGGATTATCAACTTCGTAAATAAATCCTTGATGAAGCACATCTATCTAAATTCTCTATTCATCCTGGTAGTACCAAAATATATCAAGATCTTCAACAAAATTTTTGGTGGACCAGAATGAAGATCTTCAACAAAATTTTTGGTGGACCAGAATGAAAAGAGAAATTGCCAAATATGTATCCGAGTGTGATAGGTGCCAGAGAGTCAAAGCCAGTCATCTAAAAGTATCTGGTACACTTCAACCACTACCCATTCCGTCATGGAAGTGGGAAGACATTAGTATGGATTTCATTGTCGGTCTTCCCAACACATCCCAAAAACATGATTCCATATGGGTGATCATTGAAAGACTTACTAAAACCGCTCACTTCTTTCCGGTACATACCACTTATTCTGCTAAGAAGTATGCCGAAGTCTATCTTGATCAAATTGTTTGGTTGCATGGTGTCCCTAGGACCATCATTTCTGATCGAGGAGCCCAATTCATTGCATGCTTCTGCGAACAACTGCAGTATGCTCTTGGAACCAAACTTATTCGATGTTCTGGGTATCATCCCCAGACTGATGGACAGACTGAGCGAGTCAACCAAATCCTTGAAGACATGCTCCGAGCTTGTATTATCCACTATGGTGCAAGCTGGGACAAATGTCTCGCCTTGGCCGAGTTTTCTTACAACAATAGCTATCAATCTAGTCTTCAAATGGCTCCCTTTGAAGCGTTGTACGGCCGAAGGTGTCGAACTCCTTTGAGTTGGTCTGAGACCGGCGAACGCAAAATCTTTGGACTAGATCTGGTTATCGAAGACGAAGATAAGGTCAAGGTTATTTAAGCTAATCTTAAAACAGCCCAGTCTAGACAAAAGAGTTATGCATATCAAAGAAGGAAACCTCTGCAGTTCCAAGTAGGAGATTTTGTCTATCTCCGAGTATCTCCTACCAAAGGTGTTCAACGTTTCGGCATAAAAGGGAAGTTAGCACCCCGATATGTCGGACCTTCAAAATTCTTGAAATCTGTGGCCCAGTAGCTTACAGAATTCACCTTCCATCTCAATTGGCTGCCATTCATGATGTCTTCCATATTTCTCAACTCCAGAAATGTATCAAAGTACCTACGGAGATCATTGAAACACCCACCATTGAGATTGAACCTGATCTATCTTACACCGAACAACCTACTCAAATCCTGGATACCAAAGAGCGAGTCACCAGAAGGAAGAAGATCAAAATGTATAAAATCTTATGGGATCATCACACTGAAGAAGAAGCAACTTGGGAAACAGAATCCTATCTTCAACGAAACTTCCCAAACTTCATTCAAGCCAATTCCCAAATCTAATCGTCCGATTCTATTCTGCTTCAGAATCTCAGGATGAGATTCTTTTTAGGGGGGAAGGCTGTGACATTCAGGTAATTAGAAATATAGACACTAGATTTCAATGTGAAAAGTATATGCTTGCTATGGTGTATGTGTGTAGTGCAAAGGAATAGGGGTATAACTGTAATTTTATAAAATATAGGCCCTTTAGTAATAATTGGGTAAGAATGGGAGATAGCATCAAAACCTAGGAAAAATGTGACACTAGGTGTCAAATTTATATCACCATAGGAAAGAAAGTGCAAAAGATATGTTGAATTCTATGAAAAATGGGTCTTTGCATGAAAACAGGGACCTAGATGTGATTAAAACAAAAAATCATGGGTCCTTTTATGCAAAATAGTTGAAATATAAAAGTAAATTTAAAATTTACTTAGGGCCAAAAGGTAAGAATGCAAGTCATCATGACATCACATGAAAACTTGTAAACATATCCAAAATTACATCAAATCCATCTTGGTAAGGACAAAAGTAATTCAAATTCTACTTTTGTTCAAAATTTAACATGTAAAGCTATAAGTTTTGGGTTTTTGAACTTGAACCCTAAATTAAAGTTGTAGGGTTTGAAAAAATCTCCAACTTTCATTTTGGGCATTTCCTCATTAGACTTCTACATCAGTGGGAAATTTTAGTTTACCGAGAGGTCTCTTAGATTTCTGAAATTTTCAAACAGGCCCCTCAGACCCCCTCCCTCTCTTCTTCTTCCTCGGGCACGTGCTGCCCTGCTCTGCTCCTCCTGCCGCCGGTGCAGTGCTTCACCCCTGGCCGCCGCTCTGCCGCCGCCGCCGCTCCACCTCCTGCTGGGATGAACCCCACACGTCGTCCTCTCCCTACCCCGGCCCTGTTCCCCTCCCCTGCTACCCTCCTCCGCACGCGCCATGACTTTCCCGAGCCACCGCCGGCCGCCACATCATCGCCGCCATTGCCAGCTCCTATTCGCACCCACAGCGCCCCTCCTGGCCTTAACACACGCTCAATGACCGCTCAGTGATCTTGTTCACTCATTTCCGCACTGCTTTTCCATGGCATTTCCCTTTCCCAAGCTCATCTCCTTACCGGACTTCCGCCCTCCTTCTGGCCACTGTCGACAGCCGCCGCTGCTGTTGCTTCACCCCAATCCAGTACTCCCACAGCACCACGACATCCCACCGGTGCTCTCCAACCCATTCAATTTCATCCTCCCGTGCTCGAGCCTTGTCTTCCACAGCGCCGGTCAGCACGAGCTCCACCGCCGCCCCTTTGTTCACCATGGACAGGCCGCCTCAGCCATCCCCGCACCCCGACAACACCTCAGCCAGTCCCCTTTTGACCCCGTGAAGCTCTACAACCCCTCAGTTGATCCCCTAGTGCACCACATCAGCTTCCCGACGCTCGCCGGCATTTGACTCCGCCGCCACCGTCTCTGCCTCCACCGGTTGCCCCAATACCGAAGCTCATGTTCCCAATTGAGTATATCAGTAGCTTCCCTATAGCTTACTGGTGCTTACGCGCAGGTTCCTCACTGGTATTGGCCGTCGGAGCATCGCCGTCGTCGTTGACTCCTCTGCCGCCGCTTCAGGCTCCCGTCGAGGTCCCCTTTCCGGTCACCTCTACCCTCTACACATGGCCCAATCAAACCGCCGTGAGCCCCTGAAGCTTCCCCTCCCCTCGGACTTCGCCGCCGGTGACCCTCCTCGCCGGAACACGGCCGTCTAACCCCTGTTCCCCTTCCTCCTCTGGCCAAGAACCTCGGGATTGAAAGAATCGAAAGCCCAGGGGGCTGTCTGCAAAGCATGTGACTCATGTGAATAGTGCATTTGGGACCCGCTTGTGTTATTTGTGCTGTCAACTTTGAAATTCCATTTCAATTCAAGGAAAAATCATAAAAATGCAAACTAAAATTTGTTGGGTTCCTTATTCTAAGGTCTACAACTTTCCTCATTGGTTGATTTCCAGTTTCTGAGTAATTTGTAATCTAATTTAAATGCCATATTTAAGTAGTTGTAAGATAAGAAAATGCATAGTAATTAACAGAAAAATGGTAAAAATGTGAAACCAATTGTGTTAGTTTTAATTTGACATGTAGTATTTAGGAAAAATAATTAACCTACAGTTTATATAGTATTTTTATGATGTATGAGTTTAAGTAATAATAAGGCTTAATTGATCTTATGTAATTAATATATGCAGTTTTTAATGTTTAAAAATCATGAAAACATTTTGAAATATTAGACTTGAGTAGTATAACCTATACACAAAAATCTAGGATGAAGTCTTGCATATGTATATAGATCTAAATAATACTTATTAAAATTAGCTTTATTATTAATTATCCTTGTAGCACAATTCCTATAGGAATAAAATCTTGATAAGTTGACAATAACTTGAATATAACTTAATCTATAATTAATAAAAATTTTAACCCAATGCTCTAGTAGTTTATTTGGACGTGTTGCCTAATGACGCTAACCAAGTTAATATACACCCGATAAATGACTGCCCAGTAGAGAAATGAATGAAATGTGTAATAAGTAAATTATATTTTCGTTGGATTGCAACTTTATCATGAAATAAAATAAAAGTATATGCATCCCTTAAATTATAACCTTGCATATCATGTAGACTCGACTACTCTCGCCGACGGGGACTACGAACTAATCTCGGAACAAGGAGTGGAATCAGCTGAAGACCCCAGGAACGCCATTGGAGATCTAATTGAAGCTCCGAACCAAAGTTCGGAAAACTTTGACGTTCCTGCCCCCAACCCCACTCAAGAAGGCAAGCCCCGCACATAACCCCTACTTTATTTACACTGCAATATATATTATTTATACCTATCTATTCATTACGTTCTTAGGAATTGTATGAGAAACCCTAGTTACATTTTCCTAGGAACCAGTGTATTGAATACTAGCACTTGAGTTCAAATAGCCACTCTGCTAATAGGACCGGTAGAAGTCGGGTGATTTCCTGTCACTCGCACGATATAGGAGTTGCAATGTTTACATTGCTGTAATCACTATAAGGATGACGGACGGGATTTATGTGAGGTATCATGATTGAGATGATACCCCATCTGTGTTGGTGAATTTGATAAGGTCGCAGTGTGTGGTAGCGATGGTTAAGCGTTTGAAGTACTAGCCACATGTTGCGAAATTTGGTAAGCGGTAAGCCTAGTAACCAATTGGCCCGAGGAGTGGACGTACCTCCCACCACTCGTATTTGGTTTTTCCTTTTACTCGCTTCGACGTGTGGGAATACGTGTTGCAGGGCAACCAGGAGTACGGTCGTGTAGTAGCTCTATAGGCGTACGTCCTGCACATTGGATGTGCGTATCGTCCTGCAGTCGCTTGTGGTGGATCTGATCCACGAGTCGGAATGAAAGGCAAACGGTTGCTTCGGAACAATCGTTGGATGTTCCAAGCGTGTGAGTTAGGTTTACCCTTGCAAGGCTGAAATTCAATTCAGCAATCGTCCGTTTCTCGCGGAAAATTGAGACTGATTGATCCCTTTGCCACATAGAGTAACAAGAGCAACTTTGTAATTATCAAAGATGATGTTTGGCTAAAGATTCTACCATGCTTGATTAGTTATAGGTGCCTATCTAGAATGATTAATCACATAGAACTTGAAAGCTAAAATTTGAAATTAAGGATCTACTCTTTGTTGTTTTTTAGCTGAAAACTCTACCCACAACCATTACAGCCTTCATAAGTCTAGTTAACATGGCTAAGTATACCATGAATGGGTAAGCCTTGCTGAGTATTAGAATACTCAGTCTTGCTTGTGACTTTTTGTTCAGGTAATCCCCTGATGACTCTGCTCTTCCTATGCCATGGCCTTACCCGCTGCCCGATGGTTGGTCCGTGGAGTGGGACCCGTCCCCGGCCAACACAGATCCTACCGAGTGATATCATGCCAGGGCTAGCATGATATCCGTACTGGCGACGTGTACAGTGCCCATGTTTTAAACTCCGCTGCCATGACTTGAAACTTAAAACTGTTTTGTAACAATGTCCATCAGTTGGGAACTGATGATACTTTAAACACTCATGTAATATATCTGCTTGTGCTATAAAATGTGATGGCAATTGTATCTCTGGACTCGCCTTCGTGCGAGGTACCTTGTTTGATCCTGCATTCGGTGGTTTATCGGGACGTTACCCGACAGGCCAAGGGATTATACCGTTTGAAGTACGATGAAGCCCTCAAGTGTGGACTCGCATACTTGAGCCGGTGTAATTCAGGTTGGTTCTGCCATAGAAACTACCCTAAGGATTCAATTGTAGCGTAGATTTAAAATAGGATTTCTCCGAAGTTTAAAATTTTGCCAAGTTTCAAATTAGATTCAAATCTTTAACTCTTTTGAATCTGACCCTTAAAGCAAAGTTGTATTTCTTGCTAACCTCTACACTTTTGCTTTTGGGCACATTTTCATTTGAGCTATGGTTTGAAAGTTAATTTGGATTTATAGTGGAGTCCCTGCACTTTTTGAAAAATTGCAGAAAGGTCCTCATCGTCTACCTCCAGCCCTCCCTCTCTCTGTTTCCCTCTGCGCCCGACCTCTGCCTTCGCCGGCCGCTTTCCCGAGCCCCAGCTGCCCTGCGCCGCTCTTCTCCGCGCCACGTGCCCCTCCAGCGCCGCGCCTGCCGCTCACCCAACCCGCGCTGGCCCTCTCCTCGCCGCTTCTCGTCACGCTGCCGTCGCCCCGAGTGCCACGCGCTTGCCGGCTTGCCAGCAGCAGCTCTCGCTCGCCATGTCTCCTCCTCGACTTGAAGCACGTCCCTGAGCTCCCCACGGACTCACTCTTGCACTCACGCACGCCCATTCTGCTTCTCTTCCTTCTTTCCGAGCGCCACGCCTCGCCGGAGCTCCGCCGCAGCTCCTGCCCGCCGTCGTCAGCCGCCTCCGCCGCCTCCCACCCGCGATTCAGTGCTCCAGTAGCACCGCCGCAACACACTGAAGCTCACAGACCCATCCAATTTCATTTCCCCGCTCTCGAGTAGCCCAAACCACAGCGCCGGTGAGCTCGAGCTCCGCCGCCGCTCGGTCTCACCGTCGTCCCGCTGCTCTGCCGCCTCTCAGCCCCTGCCAAGCACAGCACCAGCACCACATCATCGTGTGGAAGCTTTCTAGCCACTTCCCCACCATCCTCCGGAACTCCGGCCACTGGAACGCCATCGTCGTTCCTTGGAGCCCCACCACCCGCCCCTGTTCGCCGTCGACCTACCGTTTCAGCCCCTCTCTTCCTCAATACCGGCCACCCCCGTGACCGCCGTGAGCTCCTGAACCTTTTCCCCCACTTTCCCCTCGCCGCCGGTGAGGCCCCTCACCGGAATTCGATCACCATCGATCGGCTTCTCTGTTTAACCCGGCCAAGGACCCAATTGCAAGGATTCAAATATTTCCAGGGGCCTTTCTATGGAAAATCAGTACCCCCCCATTTCAAATCAGCTAAATTTAAAAATCCATAGGAATTTGTAGAAATATCCAAAAATTGCCAAACCAGTTTTTTTGTACTCCAGAAGTCTAGCTCTACAACTTTGTTACTGGAGTTCAGTTTGAAACAAAATGTTTTTAGAGTTATTTTAAAGTTTAGCAAAAGGGTATCTTGAGTATAACTTTTACATGCTAGGTCTATTGCTTGTGATTTTTGGTGTGTAGCTTGGTTAAGTTATAAGTAAGCTTGTGTAAAAATTTCACCTGCAGTACTGAAACCTAGATTGAACTAATTTAAACTTATGCAAATCTAGCTTGAAATAGTTTAAATTTATTCAAGCATGGTACTAAGGTTTTCATGCCTAGATCTTTTTACCATCAAAAATTTAAGGCACTGTTTTGCCTAAGGTTTGAATTTAAACTTAAAATTTGAACTTAATTCAAATGATTTAGTTTATGTTTTTAGAAATTTATGAAAAATTCATAGTAAGCTTGTCTATCAGAAGTAAACTTACCCACAAAAATTCAAGGCCGTAGCCTATGTGGATTTCAAAATAAAAATCAAACTTGTTAACCTAATTCAATTAATCCAATCAATTATGATAATTGAATTAAGATACAAATGGTAGGTTTGAATTTAAATTTCTTGTTTTATGAAGTTGTGTTTATCAATTTGTTAGATTGCAACTTTATCGTGAAGTGAAATTATTAACTCAAAAACCACCTAATACAAATCGTTGCATCTCATGTAGAGTCAGCGACACTCGACGACGGAGTCTATGAGTTAACTCAGGAGCCCGAGCAAGGGTTTTCTGAAGACCAGGTGAACATCGTCAAGGATTTAACTGAAGCCCCGAACCAAGGTTCGGAAGTCTTTGACATCCCTGACCCCAGCCCCGCTCAAGAAGGCAAGCCCCAACGCATAACCCAGTATTTTAAATTACTACACTTATACAGTTTTATACTTATATATCTATATTATGCATTAAGTCTAGAAGTTGAAATGGAACCCTAGTTGCGTGAATCCTAGGAACCTATGTATTGTGCCTGAGTCCTTATTGAATAGATGCTCTACTAATAGAACCGGCAGAAGTCGAGTGATTTCCTATCACTCGCGCGATATATGAGTTGAATGTTTACTATACTGCAATTACTATAAGGATGATGGACGGGGTCATGTGCGGTATCATGACTTGGAAGGTTACCCCGTCTGTGTGGATAAACGTTGATAAGGTTGCAGTGTGTGATAGCTGTGGTCAAGTGTTTGAAAGTACTAGCCACATGCCGCGAATTATAGTAAGCGGTAAGCCTAGTAACCGATCGGCTTGCGGAGTGGACATACCCCCCCCCACTCGTAATTTGGTTTTTCGCACATGCACCGACATGCGGGAGTATGTTCCGTACAGCGGACAGGAGTACGGTCATGTAGTCGCGCTACAGACGTACGTCCTGCACATTTATATGCGTATGGTCCTACAGTCGCTTGTGGTGGCCCTGATCCACGAGTCGGAATGAAAGGCAAACGATTGCTTCGGAATGATCATTGGATGTTCCAAGCGTGTGAGTTAGGTTTACCCTTGCAAGGTTATGAAATTCGATTCAGAATCATCCATTTCTCGCAGGGATTGAGACTGCTTGCTCCTTCTACCACATAGAGTAAGAACAATAACTATTGTTGGAATAATCTTGATAGATGCTAATTACCTAGAATGGTTAATGAAGCTAGAATCTAAAAGCTAAAACATGAAAATTAGATCATACACTTTGTTGCTTTTCAGCAAAAAAAAAAGAAAACAAGAACCTCTCAATCCTCCATGGTCTAGTTATGGGTTAAGTATACCCAATTTTCGGTTAAGCCTTGCTGAGTATTAGTATACTTAGACTTGCTAGTCTATCTTTCAGGTATGGCCTATGAGAACCAAATGGATAGTCCAGCCTGTCCATTCTCTATTCCGTTTGGCTGGTCCGTGGAATGGGATCCGTCCCCGGCTGGTAATGACCCTCTGGAATGACGCCATGTTTCGGGCTGAGCGTGGTGTCAACTTTTGTGATATGGGTAGTTGCGTGTTAATTTCTTCCGCTGTGACTCTAAACAAGCTTGCATAGCTTGTGGTTTTAAACAATGTTTGCATAAGTTTACTTTAAGTTTGAAACAGATTGTAATAATGTTTAATATTTCTGTGAATTAAAAGTTGGTGAGCTGTGGTGTGATTGTAAACTCGCCTTCGTGTGAGATAAACCTACCTCGATCCTGTGTAACCGTGGTTGAATCGGGCGGTGACCCGACAGACCAATGGGTTGTTCCGTTTGAAGTGCGTTGAGTTAGTATCGCCTGTATAGTGATGACTAGCGCACTTGAGCTGGAATAATTCAAGCGGATTGGTTCTGCCACAGAGGTGTACACAAAAAGGTAGCCGATCTTGTGAAGAACAAGTTAGAAAAGGTATAAGTCGCTTAGCTTGATTCGTGGACGAATGTCGATGAAATCGTGGAGCTCGTTGATGGAGCTGCAACAATTTGTTGATGAAGCTCGACTAGTCAGAGTCAATTCCGACTAGTTTTCAAGTCGAGATGAGTAGTTGATGTAGTCGTCGGCGGGCCGCCGATGGTCCTCGCGAAGTCGAAGTAGTCGAACTTGTTGCTGCCGCGCGCGGACATTGCGGCACAAGCCGAAGTTGAACCGGGTCGTCGAGGTCGGCGGTCGCGGTGCATCGACATTGCAACGCAAGGTGAAGTCGAGCCGAGTAGTCGAGGTCGATGTAGCCGTTCGTTCAAGGATCCGATAATGAATCGATCTGCCGATGCACATGTACGAAGTAGCAATCCCTTACCTGGCGCGCCAGCTGTCAGTATTTTACCGGCTGCCCAACGAGGGGTATACCCAAGGTGGTAAGTTTAGGTGAGGAGACGCCGAGACCAGGAACTCGAAGGTGCAAGAAACACAAGACTTTAGACAGGTTCGGGCCGTGAGGCGCGTAATTCCCTACGTCCTGTATGGTGGTTTGTATTCCCTTGGGTGTAGAATGATTTGTTTTGAGGGGGTCCCTGCCCCCCTTATATATCCGGGAGGTCAGGGTTACACGGATCTAATCAGTACTAGCCAAGAAATCGTACCCGGGTATAACTCGAGTAGTTTCCTTCTATACCGACTAGGTTTATCTCCTACTCAAACGAGTAGAAAACAACATAGGAGTACTTTTCATCAGCCCAAGAGGAGAAAAACTCAAGTACGTGTTCCAAATACTATTTGAGGTCTCTAACAACGAAGCCGAGTACGAGGCGCTATTGCACGGGCTGTTGGTGTTTTATCGCCATGCCCACCGAGGGATACCCCCAAAGTGGTGAGTTTGTAGATAGGGTGTCGCCAAGATCAGGAACTCGAAGGTGCAAGGAACACAAGGTTTAGACAGGTTCAGGCCACCGAGAGCGTAATACCCTACATCCTGTGTGGTTTGTACTGCCTTTGATGGTGATCCGGTGATCTCCTGAGTGATTCCCCTGCTTGGAGGGGGTCCTGCCCACCCTTATATAGTCTGGAGGGATAGGTTTACATAGAACTCCTAGTCGGATACATGCCCTAGAGTCCTACCCGAGTACTTTTCTGGTAGTTCCCTACTGTATCCGACTACTTCTACTACTGTATGAGCAGTTCTACTAGGCTACAAGTAGTTACAACAGATATAGGCCATGAGCCATGTCCCATCCCTTATCCTAGGAAAAGAACGCCACGTGCACAGTCCCGTGTGCCCGGGTCTGACAAGCCCCCGAGCTCTTCATAGTCGAGTACTGCAGGCGTCCGAGTACTTTTGAAGGCGACTTCGAGTTCTCCCAAACTTCATCTTGAAGGTGTCCTCCGAGTACTTCCTTGGCTGCGTCGAGGCTAGGAGGTGCTCATGCCCCGAGTAGTTGTCAAGTCTTCTTTTATATGGGGTGCAATTGAACTCGCACTCCATATGGAGTAGCCCCCGAGCCTTAAGTAGACTTGAAGAATCAGGCTGAGGGTCAATTTAACCTTGAGTCTTCTATCCTTATTGTGGCAGAACCAACCTGAATTACACCGGCTCAAGTACGCGAGTCCACTCTTGAGGGCTTCCACGTGCTTCAAACGGTATAATCTCTTGGCCTATCGGGTAACGTCCCGATAAACCACCCAATGCAGGATCAAACAAGGTACCACACACGAAGGCGAGTCCAGAGATACAAATGCCATCACATTTTACATCACAGGCAGTTATATTACGTGAGTGTTCAAAAGTAACATAAGTTCCCAACTGAGGGAAGTTATTACAAACGGTTTAAGTTTCAAGTCATGCAGCGGAGTTAAAGCCCGGGCACTGTACACGTCGCCAGTTCAGATATCATGCTAGCCCTGGCATGATATCACTCGGAGGGATATGTGTTGGCCGGGGACGGGTCCCACTCCACGGACCAACCATCGGGCAGAGGGTAAGGCCACGGCATAGGCAGAGCAGAGTCGTCAGGGGGATTACCTGAACAAAAAGTTACAAGGCAAGACTGAGTATCCTAATACTCAGCAAGGCTTACCCATTCATGGTATACTTAGCTATGTAACTAGACTTATGAAGGCTTTTCAGGTTTTGGGTAGAGTTTTCAGCTGAAAAGCAACAAAGAGTAGGTCCTTAATTTCAAATTTTAGCTTTCAAGTTCTATGTGATTATCCATTCTAGATAAGCACCTATAGCTATTCAAGCATGGTAGAATCTTTGGCCAAACATCATCTTTGATAACCGTATAATTGCTCTTTTTACTCTATGTGGTAAAGGATCAAGTAGTCTAAATCTCTGCGAGAAACGGACGATTCCTGAATTGAATTTCAGCCTTGCAAGGGTAAACCTAACTCACACGCTTGGAACATCCAGGGATTGTTCCGAAGCAACCGTTTGCCTTTCATTCCGACTCGTGGATCAAATCCACCACAAGCGACTGCAGGACCATACGCACATCCAATGTGCAGGACGTATACCTGTAGAGCGACTACACAGCCATACTCCTGGTTGCCCGGCAACACGTATTCCCACACGTCGAGTCAAGTAACAGGAAAAACCAAAATACGAGTGGTGGGAGGTATGTCCACTCCTCGGGCCAATTGGTTACTAGGCTTACCGCTTACCATATTTCGCGGCATGTGGCTAGTACTTTCAAACACTTAACCACCGCTATCACACACTGCGACCTTATCAAATTCAATAATACAGACGGGGTATCATCTCAACCATGATACCTCACATACGTCCCGTCCGTCATCCTTATAGTGATTACAGGAATGTAAACATTGCAACTCCTATATCGCGCGAGTGACAGGAAATCACCCGAGTTCTACCGGCCCTATTAGCATAGCGGCTATTCGAACTCAAGTGCTAGTATTCAATACATTGGTTCCTAGGAAAATGCAACTAGGTTTTCTCATACAATTCCTATGAACGTAATGCATAGATGGATATATATCAATAATATAGGTTGCAGTGTAAATAAAGTAGGGGTTATGTCCGGGGCTTGCCTTCTTGCGTGGGGTTGGGGGCAGTAGTGTCAATGTTTTATGAACTTTGGTTCGGAATTTCAGTTAGATCTACGACGGCGTCCCCGGGGTCTTCAGCTGATTCCACTCCTTGTTCCGGGATTAGTTCGTAGTCACCGTCGGCGAGAGTGGTTGAGTCTACATGATATGCAAAGTTATAATTTAAGGGATGTATATACTTTTATTTTATTTCACGATAAAGTTGTAATCCAACAAAAATATAATTTACTTACTACATATATCATTTACTTCTCTACTGGGCAGTCATTTATCGGGTATTAACCATTTTACCTAGTTACATTAAGTAACAGGGTTGGTTACCCTAAATATCAAACTAATGGCATGAGGTAGCATGTTGAGTTAGTTTTAATTATTTAAACTAATTATATTTAATAACTTTATTTATTTGCTTTGCTAATCATTTATACTAACCCTAGGTTATTACTTAACTATGGACTTATTTTATTTAGATATAACATTATTATAGTATGTTTTTGTTTTGGTTGATTTACATGTGACCTTAGGTTGAGAATTTAGGGACAGGCTACATTATTCAAAAACAGTACATCAAAATATTTTCATGATTTTTGAGCATTTAAATCCACAAACATTAAATATATAAGGTTAAATAGGTATTACTCATATTTAAACTTACACTTTATGAAATTATTATATAAACAGTAGGTTAATCATTTTTCCTAAGCACTTCATGTTAAAGTAAAGCTAACACAATTGAGTTTACAGTTTTACCATTTTTCTGCTATTTATTATGCATTTTCTTAACCTACAACTATATAAACCTAGTATTTAAATTAAAGCACAAATTAATCAGAAACTGAAAGTCAATCTATAAGGAAAGTTGTAGATCTTAAAATGAGGATTCCAACAAATTTTAGTTTGCATTTTTATGATTTTTCCTTGAATTGATATAGAATTTCAAAGTTGGCAGCACAATTAACACTAGGGGGTCCTTCTGGCACTATTCATATGTGTCTTAAACCTTGCAAATAGCCCCCTGGGCTTTCAATTCTTTTAATCCCGAGGTCCTTGGCCAGAGGCAGAAGGGGAGCAGGGGTTGGACGGCCGTGTTCCGGCGAGGAGGGTCACCGGCGGCGAGGTCCGAGGGGAGGGAAAGTCTCAGGGGCTCATGGCGGTTCGATTGCACCACGTGTCGAGGGTAGAGGTGCTCGGGAAAGGGGATCTCGACGAGAGCCCGAAGCGGCGGCGGAGGGGTCAATGACAACGGCGATGCTCCGGCGGCCAACACTGGCGAGGAACCTGCGCGCAAGCACCAGTGAGTCGTGGGGAAGGTATTGGTGCCATCAATTGGGAACATAGGCTTCGGATTAGGGGCGACCGGTGGAGACAGTGATGATGGCGGCGGAGGTAGACGCCGGCGAGCGTCGGGAAGTCGATGCAGAGCACTAGGGAACCAACGGAGGGGTCGTAGAGCTTCACGGGGTCGATGTGGTGCTAGCTAAGGGGTAGTTGTGGTGCGAAAGGGCTTGGAGTGGACTGCCTGGTATGCACGGGAAGAAAATGGGCAGTTTTAGTAAGTCTATCAATGATTAACCATATGGAGTCATGTTTTTGGGATGTGTTAGGAAGACCGACAATGAAATCCATACTAATGTCTTCCCATTTTCATGACGGAATAAGTAGTGGTTGGAGTGTACCAGATGCTTTTAAATGACTGGCTTTGACTCTCTGGCACGTATCACACTCGGATACATATTTAGCAATTTCCCTTTTCATTCTAGTCCACCAAGAATGTTGTCGAAGATCTTGATACATTTTGGTGCTACCAGGATGAATAGAGAATTTAGATAAATGTGCTTCATCAAGGATTTGTTTGCGAAGTTGATGATCTTTAGGTACAACAATACGATTGTTGAACCATAGAACTCCTTGATGATCTGTGTGGAAACACTTATATTTGGCTTCTCCCTGAGATAGTTTTGATTTGATAATTTTGATACCTTCATCATGTAATTGCGATATGATGATTTTATCTTGATGAGTAGACTCAATAGATAATAGATTTAGACTACCTTGAGGGATGATCTCAAGATTGAGTTTTCTCATCTGATTGCAAAGAGTGTCATTGAAAGTTGCTATGGATAAGCAATGACAATGTGCCTTGTGGCTAAGTGCATCCGCAACCACATTGGTTTTGCCAGGATGGTAGTGTACCTCAAGATCGTAGTCTTTTGATCAGTTCTAACCAATGTCTTTGCCTCATATTTAGGTCAGCTTGAGTAAAGTTATATTTGAGGTTCTTTTGGTCAGTGTAGATGTACCTTCACTAGAGATAGTATGTCCTAGGAATTTCACACTATCCAGCCAGGATTCACATTTCGAGAATTTGGCGTAAAGGCGATGATCACGTAGTCGTTGAAGAACGACACGTATATGATTAGCATGGTCTTCTTTAGTCTTGGAATATATTAGAATATCATCGATGAAGACCACAACGAATTTGTCAAGTTCCGGCATAAAGACTGAATTCATGAGATACATAAAATATGCTGGTGCGTTAGTAAGCCCAAAGGACATAACCAGATATTCATACAATCCATATCTGGTCGAGAAAGCTGTTTTTGGAATGTCGCAAGGCTTGATTTTAATCTGGTGATAACCAAAGCGTAAGTCAATCTTAGAAAAGACCTTAGCTCCAGCTAGTTGATCGAATAAGATGTCAATGCGGGGAAGAGGGTACTTATTTTTGATAGTAACCGCATTGAGTGGACGATAATCGACACATAACCTTAGGCTATTGTCCTTCATCTTTACAAAGAGAGCAGGACAACCCCAAGGTGAAGCATTTGGGTGTATGAAACCATTGTCAAGTAGATCTTGGAGTTGGATTTTTAGTTCAGCCAATTCATTTGGAGGCATACGATACGGCCTCTTTGAAATAGGAGCGGTGCCAGGTTGAAGTTCAATAATGAACTCGATGTCTCTATCTGGTGGCATTCTATCACACCTGATTTTTAAGGATAAAACCGAATGCATAACTATATATATGCCAGGATCAAGTTCCATACATATAGTGACTTCATCAGTGAATAATCAGCAACAGTATCACGAAAAGAGAACTAAAAGACTATAAAGATTATCAGAGTTATACAGCTTATCCTGGGAACGGAGACTCCAAACTTCATAGGCAATCGACCGGGGGGGTTGCGCAGGCCTAGAACTCAGCATCATCTTCAAAAGACTTCAAATCACTTTCTCCTCTGAGCTGCAATTATAACAAGCGTGAGTACACTTATGGTTGGTACTCAGCAAGTGTTGGGAATTATATGACATGAAGGCCAAAATCAAGGAAAGGCTGACTGGCTTATTGCGATAAGCAATTTTAGTTGGTCAAATTTTATTAGCACCTGATTACTATGGTATAAGTTCATACCAAAACCCACATTAAAAGAGAGAGAAGAGATACAGCATAAGCATAACCACAACCATAAACATGGTCCACAATAACCGTAACCATAAACATGGTCCACAATTTAATTCACCTTCGAGTTCAATTATCATGTGAGGGTCCAAGCCGCTCTTAACCATGAGCACGGCTGATATATCAGTTTTCCCTTTGCAGAGGTTGTACACTTTACCCACAATTCGTGTCTCCCGATTTGCCCGAGGTAGCTAGCCTCTTAAACACTTCCGAGGTGAGTGGCAAGGGATTCACTACGAGGCCTTTACAAAGATTCCCTAACTTATGACAATCCGCTAAGGTTTCAGGCCGCAGTGGTCATAACCCTCCCTAATGAGGAAACGCCTTAGCCAAGGACCACATATATCAATATGCCTCAAGAGGACCGGGCTATACCCATCAACGCACTCCCCTCTTGCCCTTTCGGTAAGATCATCACAAGCTACAGTTTCACATTAATTAGCCAAGACCAGAGCCATATAGTATTGTGGTTGCACTGTTTTCCTGGGTGTTTCTCCACGTTCCAATTAAGATATATAAACTTGCGATTAACATCATCATCATTGTTGTCATCATGGTTATAAATTATTCCCAAACCGGAACCAGTTATAGCAACTAGGCAATAGCTACCCAACGTAAAGGTAAAACCCAGGTTAACAAGGAATGATCATAAAGACTAGGCATATCCTTAATTAGGATCCATCAAAATTAGGACACATGCATGCATATAAAGAAAAAGTTATATTTACTATGATTATTAGGACAAAAGCATGATCAAGGAAACACTTGCCTTTCTTTTAGAGAATAGCTGCTCAGAGTCTTCAACTCTTGTTCTTGTTCTTGAAACTCTAAATCTTCAAAGCTCTTGGATCACGCTCCTTCTAACGTCACACAAACATCGGGCCCAAGCATACAAGCAAGCAAACAAACAAGAACAACTAAGAACGGATACAACAAACAAAAGGAAAGCTTTAAAAGAGTGAACTAAAGGATAAGACTCGTTGCTACGGTCACGAGAGCGCAAGAAATGTGGAAAACGGAGCTAGGGTTGAAAAGAAACAGCTATGGGAAGACTTATGCTATGAAAGAAATAAAAGAACTATAGGCTTTCATTTATTTTAATCCAGAAAACTAATGTAAAAGATATTCAAAAGAGAATATCCCTAATTATAATTAACTCATATTATATTTGCATTTATAAAGACGAAGTAGAACTTAGTCAAATTTTATATATAATTCTCTATGTATAATTACACTAATCAAATAGTTAATTAGAAAAGAAAACTTGTGAGAACATCTAAACGCATAACTTTATGATTCGAGTTGAACTAAACAAATTAAATTACAAACACATTTGAGTTGATATTAATCAAATTAACATTAACTATGAAAACTGGAGAAAAAGACTTAATTGGATTTTATTTTGGAAAACTAGATGAGAGGATATTATTCAAATTAAATTGATATTTAATTTTAAAATCAGGAATTATGGCACAACAACGCTACTAAACGATAGCTTAGGGTTTTAGAAGACTAACGCAAAAAGAACGGATCAAAACGGATCTAAAATGCGGAAACTACGCATAAAACAGCGTTGCAGGGACCTATACGCAATTAACTATAGACTTTAGGGGTTAGCAGAAAAGAAATACAAGACACAGAAAATAGTGCTTGCAAAACAGGAAAAGATTAGGGTTAGATCTGAAAAATTCCATGGTGGGGCTGGATTGAAAAGATGGAAAAGATCTAGGGGGTTTTCTGCAATTTTTGCTAGATACAGAAATTTTCACGGTAATTACAGAATCTTCCAGGGACCTAACCGCGAAACCATCACAGCAGCCTCCCATGGAGACCGGCCGCTACTGTTCTTCAAAATGCCGGCGATTTAGGGCACGAGAGGTCGCGGGAAGTGGGGGAAAAGAAAGAGGACGACGAGGGGATTCAATTCCATACCTAACTTACCGCGGAGATGCATCGTGGCGATCGAATTTCGTGGAGGAAGATGCGACGGCTGTCTGTTTCGTTCTGTTCCTGGGCTGATTCTGTGCGTGCGGCCTACAGGGGATGGGAGCGGGGCTGTAGGGCAGGGCGGTGCAGGGGGGGAAGTGCAGGGCGCGCAAGGGCTTGGGCACCTGGGGCGACGCAGAGGCGGGGGCACGGTGCCCTGGTGGCCCTTCTGGCGATGCGCACGAGTGCAGGAGGAGGAGCACACGAGGCACAGGCAGGGGCGGCTGGGGCGCACGAGTGGCTGCAGGGGGAGGCAGTCAGGGGCGCAGGCGCAGGGGCTCAGGCGGCGGCGTGCTCTGGTGGTGGCGGCGCCTGTGAAGGTCGCCTGTTGCTGGGCGGCGCAGGGGGGCGTGCAGGGCTGGGCAGGGGCGTGCACAGGGGGGATGCAGGCAGGTGAGGGCGCCGAGCGATGCAGGAACGCAAGGAGGAAGGCGCACTGCAGGGGCACGGCGGCGGCTGTGCAGAGACAAGCGGAGGAGGAGGATGCGTGGGGCAGCAAAGGCTAGGGCAACAGCGCTGCACGGGAAAAAGATTGCGAGCAGGAGATCATGCTGCGGCCTGAGGGTTTTGGCTCGCCCTTTATAGGGGTGCTGTGTGCGGGGAGTCCAAGTTCTCCCCGTGCAAAGGTTGAGCCTGAACAGAAAACGAAACGGGGAAAAGGAAATGACAGGTGGGGCCGTGATGTCGTAGAGAAGGATCAGGGGAAAGGAGCGACTGGCTACAGGAACTCGGGGCGATGCAGAAAGAGGTCGCAAGGGTGCAAGCAGCATGGAGTCGTGGGGGAGGCACAGGTAGAGAAAATGCAACCTAGTGTTAGGGTTATGCGAGCAGGATTTATAGGGTACCCAGGGAGCTGAGATTTGGCAACCGGAAGGGCGCGAGGGCTCGCGAGGAGGGTGCGCGGTGTTCAGGTGAGCGCGGGGCCGAGGGATTCGGTCGTGGGCTGAAACAGTTTCGGCCATGGGCTGAGAGCTGAACCTAGGCTGGCTAAGCAGGTTCGTTTGGTGCGGGCCTGGAATGCTGAACTGGGCCGCGGAAAGAAGAAGGACAGGGAGGTGGAACCACACCAGCGCAAACCGACGGGCCGGTTGAGAGCGAGGATCGATCGCGTATAGAACGAGATAGAGATAGAGAAAGGTCGAGCAGGTTCGGTTATGGACCGAAACAGGATCGGGTGAGGGCTGAACACGAAAATGAGCTGACAGAGCCAGTTGAATGTGAACTATTTATTCGGTAACGCGAAAAGAGGAGAAAAGGATCAGGCCGAGTCGTTGGGGCTGAAGGCGATTGAACATCATCGGAAAAACACCGAAGACGAGCCACGAGGTGTCGTTTTCAAGCATGACTTGATCAGGGGAAACGGTTAGAGGATCGGGAGCTTGATGGGACATCTTAAAGATTCGGAGAGACAAGATTAAAAGGATGTACAACAAGATACGGCTCGGTCCGACTACGATGAGAATCAAAATAGAAATATTTTCCAGAACACATTTTCAAGTTTAAAATAAACCTAGAAAAGTCCAGATAAATATTTCAAACCAAGAAAAATATATCCGAAAGAATCCCAAAATTTTCCGAGGAAAACTCGGGAGTTAATTTGGGATACGAGGAATCCAAATAAAATACTTGGAATTCGACAGATAGATTTCTTTTTTTAGAACTTTCCAGTAAAAAAATGGATCTAGCTCTTGGATAAATAAAATAATTGCCAGAAAAATCTATAAAATTCCCGGAAAATCCTATTAATAGATGAATATATTGTAAAAGATAGTCACATCCTAAAATTAAATATTTTAGGGTGTGACAGAACTACCCCCCTTAAACAGAATCTCGTCCCGAGATTCGCAAGGGCTGGTGACAAAGACGAGAGCTAGGGCAAAAAGATTTCATCAAGAAGACAACAAGATTTCAAGGCGGGTATCGAGAAAGGAGAGAATTTGGATTTGGATCTTCACTTGCTTTCAGTTGGATTGAGCAGAAGGTGTTGACAAGAGATTCGCAAAGTCTAGAGATAGAAAGGAGAGATAAGGCAAGGAGCTTCTGACCAGGAGTAAAGCGATATGACAAGATGGGTACCAAGACAAAAGGATGGAATTTGGGTTTGGGTGTTTTCTGCTGGCTTATGCCTTGGAACGTGAGGATATCGTGGTTGAGAAAACTAAGGGAGAAATGATGTCATTGCAGGCACAAGTCCTGCAACACACCAATGAGCAAAAACAAGAATTCTAAGCAATCAAGAGCAAAACAACAAGCATTACAAGCACACCAAAACAAACTATCAAACTACCGAAACTAGCGTTTTACAATTGAAAAGGGAAACCTCTTAAGTATGGGTCATATCCTATAGCTTCAGCATTCTTGATGTAGGCATCTCTCTCAGCTTGTCTGGCGGAACATTGACTTCTCGAGTGTAACGCCTATGAGTCCAGTGTAGTCTTCAGTTGCTCTGGCTTGACTTCTTGCAGTAGACAGTCACTACCATTCTTCGGGGTACAAGGTCGGACAATCTAGCGTTTGTAACCAAAAGGAGAGGAGAAAAATAAATCCTCTTGGAATAGAAGACAAGGGGATTTCCAAAGTGGCCAAACTTGAAATCAAGAAGGTAAATTGGAACAACGGGTACAAGGTAACCCATGCCATTGAGGGTACAGGTAGACAAGGAGATTGTGAGATGTAAAAGCAATGGGAATGAGGGAACAAAAGAAAAGAATACAGAGTTAGATAAAAGCAGCATCAAGGGTGAGATAGCTGAAGAAGGATGAGGAATAAACAACAAAAGGGTCAAGGATATGGTAAAATATGACTTTATGTCAGAATAGATCAAAATAGATCTTAGAAAATGACCATTGCTATCTAGGCTGGCGTCCTACGGTCGATACAGCTCTGATACCACCTGTGTAACATCCGATTTTTAAGGATAAAACCGAATGCATAACTATATGTATGCCAGGATCAAGTTCCATACATATAGTGACTTCATCAGTGAATAATCAGCAACAGTATCACGAAAAGAGAATTAAAAGACTATAAAGCTTATCAGAGTTATACAGCTTATCCTGGAAACGGAGACTCCAAACTTCACAGGCAATCGACCGGGGGGGGTTGCGCAGGCCTAGAACTCAGCATCATCTTCAAAAGACTTCACATCACTTTCTCCTCTGAGCAGCAATTATAACAAGCGTGAGTACACTTATGGTTGGTACTCAGCAAGTGTTGGGAATTATATAACATGAAGGCCAAAATCAAGGAAAGGCTGACTGGCTTACTGCGATAAGCAATTTTAGTTGGTCAAATTTTATTAGCACCTGATTACTATGGTATAAGTTCATACCAAAACCCACATTAAAAGAGAGAGAAGAGATACAGCATAAGCATAACCACAACCATAAACATGGTCCACAATAACCGTAACCATAAACATGGTCCACAATTTAATTCATCTTCGAGTTCAATTATCATGTGAGGGTCCAAGCTGCTCTTAACCGTGAGCATGGCTGATATATCAGTTTTCACTCTACAGAGGTTATACACTTTACCCACAATTCGTGTCTCTCGATTTGCCCGAGGTAGCTAGCCTCTTAAACACTTCCGAGGTGAGTGGCAAGGGATTCACTACGAGGCCTTTACAAAGATTGCCTAACTTATGACAATCCGCTAAGGTTTCAGGCCACAGTGGTGTTATCGCCATAATTTTACTGGGCCAAAGGATGGGCCGAGAGCAACATGGGCTAAAGGAAATCATCGTAATGGTCTGCGAATCGGCCTCTATGCAAACGTGTCAGGGGCCAGGATGGCCGTGTATCTAAGGGTAGTTTAAATATAGTAAGTTAGAGATTGAATCGTAATTAGCTAGGGTTAGTTAAGATCAAAGTCTCCGGACTATAAATATGTATCGTGAGAATTAATAAAACAGAATCAATCATCCACAACAAACTCTCGGCGCATTGCCACCCCTGTCCAAGGGCTTTTCTCCAGGTAATCGGCATGCTGCTCCGATCATGCTCTGCATGGTCGGAGCAGCGTCGTGTTTATCTGTTTATCCTTGTGTTGCTCGTACTGAAGCGTTTTTGATGGCGGGTAGCACTAGTTATCTTAAGCAATTACGATGCCGCAATGATTCTGAATGATAAATCCGTGCTTCGGTTGCCGCTTGTAGTCGTATAGCTGTCTCTGTGTCCAATCTCAGGCGTAGGGGCAGCGCCTTGCTCTGTCATTGCCTGGTAGATCCAATCCGTTATGGTAGTTCTTTGTATTACGAAGAATTGGTTTAATATCTGTATGATTAGGCCCTTCAAACGGATTGAATGTTCCGGCTGCATGCTTGGTGCCTTATGATAACCTGACGAGGGATTGTTCCGGGAATCGACTTGTTAGTTGGTTTTTAGGCCTCTTTTTGGGTTAGCGTATGGTAATCTTTCATGTACGTTAGGCTTAACCACGCGTAGGATGTTCCGGTTATACAATGAAAGCTTTTACCATCGTAGATTGAATTAGCTTGGTAATTACAGAGCATGTTTCCATCTTTTCATCAGATTTGCGTGAATGATCATATGTTTAATAGATCCGATCTGATAAACATGGCAATCGGCTACTTCTAGCCGATTCTGATAAGTACCCGAAGGTCCGACCCGTTGTCAAGATGGGTACGATCTAGTGCAATGACTCCGTCGGCTTCTTTAGCTGGTCTTGGGAGTCATTGTAAGAGCCGATCACGGCTCGGACTAATGTTTAACGTGTCTGTGTATGCAGGAAGATAGTTGACAATTGATTTCTACACCTTCCTGATCAGGTATAGGTCAGGTGGCACGCCTAGCACTTCACCAAGCCAGGGTGTGCGCCAGATCGCTGGGCCGTTGACCGAGGGACCGGGGCCCACCAGCAGTCCCGGAAGCCTCCCGGCTCCTCGTGTTGCTTGTCACTGCTCGCCGGTGGGTTTTGACCGACAACACATTCTGGCACGCCCAGTGGGACAACTGTGTTGACGTATCGACTACATCGACTACTGCGTCGCCTACATCGACCCTTTCAGTGACTACTTCGACTACATCAACTACAGTCAGCTACGTCATCTTCTTCGGCTTCATCAACTTCCATTGACAAGATGCCGAACGAGAACCCGATCACTTATGAGGAGTTGTCTGAAGAACATAAGCAGAAGTATGATGAAATAAAAGCTGCTTTTGAGGCCGATCTCCTCGGCTCGTTTGAGAGGACCCGTCATCACGACATCAGGTGGAAGGGGTTTTCGTCTGAAGGGGCACTCGACGAAGTGGATCTGTCTACCCCTACAGAAGAACGTACTCGGGCTCTCCGTTAGGAGGTCAATTATATGGTGGCTCACTCGTTGCATCGCCATTCTGAGAGTCTGGTGAATACACTTGAGCGCGTTGCGCTGTGCGTGGTGCAGGAAAATATGAAGCACCAGTAATCTCCAACAGGACCTGCTTTAGGGAGTCACAGAGGGGAGTTTCCTTCTCAAGCCAGGCCGCCATTGTCTTATGCATTTGCTGCCCCAGAGCAACAGAATTCTCTAGCATATGTCATATAAAATGTGGGAGGTGATCCTGCTGATCACCAATTCTTCAGTGAGCCCCCCAAGGAGGTGCCGCATGGATATATTTGTGCATACATACCAGATGGTGGCCACCCGGCGCAACTTCCGCAGAGAGCAACTGGAGGAACATCTGTAGTCGATGCCGACAAACAGGCATGGCTGGATGCTTACGCAACGAGGCCGAGTCATGAAGGTACGCACTCGGCCCCAGGAGTTCATTCTGTAGATCAAATCAGTGCTATTTTGAGGGATCAATTTGGCATCCTCCCAAGAAGGCGAGCGATCGGCTACACCAAGCCGTATCCAAGTGACTTCGACTTGATTCCCCTGCCGCCCAAGTATCGGCTACCTGAGTTCACCAAATTTAGCGGAGCAGAAGGAGCTAGCTCCATAGAACACATAAGTCGATATCTAGCGCAATTGGGGATTATTTCGGTTTTAGATCCATCGCGAGTAAGGTTCTTCTCGCAGTCTCTCACAAGACCGGCTTTCGGATGGGTCCTGATTCTATCCGCACTTGGAAGCAGCTAGAGGAACAATTCCATATCCAATATCATTCAGAAGCTGCAGAAGCTGGGATTACTGATTTGGCATAGGTCCGCCAGAAATGAGGAGAAACAGTGGCAGAGTACATTCAGCGCTTCAGGGAAGTCAAGAATCGATGCTACTCGATTCGAATTTCGGAGAAAGAAGCTGTTGAGTTAGCAATCTTGGGATTGGTAAAACCAGTCAAGGATTTAGTTTTCCAGCTGGAGTTCAACTCTTTGGCACACCTGGTACAGAAGATGATGGTATACGAGCAACGCCATCCAGAGTTGTACCAAGATAAGTTCAAGCGTCAGGTGGTAATGGTTGACGCCGAAGATTCTGAAGACTCCGAGGATGACCAAGAAATTGCAGTCGTAGAATGGGCTCGGGGGGCAAAACCTGTGTCCTGCAAGTGGGTGAAGCAGCAGGGTCCATTAAAAGGATTCGATTTTGATGTGAACAAAGTTGAACAGATATTCGACTTGCTCCTAAAAGAGAAGCAATTAAAGTTCCTTGAAGGTTTCAAGATCCCAACAGCCCAGGAGCTTCAAGGGAGGTTGTACTGCAAATGGCATAATTCTTTCACCCACAGTACTAGCGACTGCAAAGAATTCCGGTGACAGATACAATCGGCCATTGAGCAAGGCCGATTAATCTTGGGGCAGTACGCCATGAAGGTTGATACTCAACCGTTTCCAAATGTAAATATGGTAGAAGGGTACGATCGGTCCACGTGACGGCAGCTGGATTTCTCGCTTGGCATAAATATGGCAGGACATATATCATGATCACATGTAAGGAGGCAAGAGGCCGATTCCTGCGATCGGCCCCAAAAAGAGGAAAGGGATTATATCACTGAAGAGCAGGTGAGGCATATCAGGAACCAGCGGCCAGTTTCTTCTCATCTTCTGAGGAAGTACCAGTATCAATATCAACAGCGTCTCCAACGCGAAACAGAAGAAGAAGAGTACGAACGACGCACTGGGAAACGCCTCAGGAGGCGAGAAGATACACGGGATCATTGGCATTGCTCTTTCTTCATATATTGCTGGAATTCTGTATGAAGAGACTACCTACTCTTGAAGATTGTCCAGAATGCAATTCTCAGAAACAAGATACGAGAAGCACCTCAGTCTTTCAGCGTTTGGGACCAGAACGGCCTCATCATGAACAAGTCAAGCCTTCACGCATAGGGGGCAGTTCAGACAATGAGGAGGACAAGTGTCACCAGCCACGCTGGTGTCCCGATGGGCTCAATCGGTCTCAGAAGCGAAGGGTGCAGCGGCTGCGCAGCCTGGAAGAAGCCGAGGCCCAGTATTTGGAGACATTAAGGAAGGCGCTGCCAGATTTGGCAGAGAAGATTCACAATCCTCGGCAAGTAGAGAGTTCTTCTACGAAGGTTTGGCGGCCGAAGAAGTCGAAAGCCGATGTGAACACATCAGCTGACGCGCACATGGTGTTTGTTCTCCCTGCAGAGTTCCATGCACCAGGCCGTGAGGAAGTGCCAGTGGCTCAGCTTGACTTGGGGCCATGACCAGTTATATTCGAGAAGCCCCGGGAAAAGAATTACAGGCATTTGAAAGCTTTATATCTTAAAGGGTACATCAACGGCCAACCCGTCAGCAGGATGCTAGTCGATACAGGAGCAGCAGTCAATATAATGCCGTATTCAGTGCTGCGCAAGTTGGGGCATTCTGTCAAGGACTTAATCAAGACCAATATCACGCTAAGTGACTTCAATGGGCAAACATCAGAAGCGCAAGGAGTTCTTAGCGTGGATCTGACAATCGGAGGTAAAACTATCCCTACATCATTTTTTGTGGTCAACAGCAAGGGCTCATACACCGTTCTGCTTGGGAGAGATTGGATTCATACCAATTGATGTATTCTGTCTACGATGCACCAATGTCTCATTCAGTGGGACGGGGATGAAGTCGAAGTAGTCCATGCGGATGATTCTGCCGAGGTCTCGCACGCTACCATGAGTGTCTGGGATGCAGAAGACCAGAAACCAATCTCAGGGATCAGCTTGGAGGGCTGTGACCGAGTGGAGGCTACAAAAAACGGGGTGAGGCTGGTCTTATCCACTGGCCTTACGGAGTAGATGGGGTGCCAAAGTCATTTTGCACTAGAGAAACAGGAGAGGCCGATTCCCGCGATCGGCCCCAAAAAATAGAACTCGAGTGGTTTTTGTCATCCATGCTACATTTTTATTTGGTTCACAGGGAGGCCCGCTCGAGCAGCCGGCCATATGTTAATTGTAAAAAAGCACAAGTTAATGAAAAGAACAAGTCGGCCGATCCCTGCGATCGGCCAAATCCTTTTACATCACATTCATTGTCTATTTGCAGTGTCGACTTGATGGATGAAGGAAAGCTAGGATACGGGTTTACATCTACTGATGAGCTGGATGAAGTTGATATTGGTCCTGGGGATAAGCCACGGCCAACATTTATCAGTAAGAAGTTAAATCCAGGATTACGAGAGGCGATAATATTATTGCTAAAAGAATATGCAGATTGTTTGGCCTGGGATTACACAGAGATGCCTGGGTTGGATAGAAATATCGTCGAGCATCGACTCCCTCTCAAGCCAGGATTTCGGCCGTTCCAGCAACCAGCACGACAAATGAAGGTCGAAGTCTTGGAAGAAGTCAAGAAAGAAGTCGAAAAAATGATAGAAGCCATCTTTATTAGGATTTGCAGGTATGCCGAATGGATTTCCAATGTTGTACCTGTACAGAAAAAGGATGGATGGTGGAGAGTCTGTGTAGACTTTAGAGATCTCAACAGGGCCACACCAAAAGATGAGTACCCGATGCCGGTTGCGGAAACACTGATTAATGCAGCTGCTGGTCACAAGATGTTGAGTTTCATGGACGGCAATGCTGGTTATAACCAGATTTTCATGGCTTCAAAAGATATTCATAAGACCGCATTCAGAGTACCGGGTGCAGTGGGATTATTCGAATACGTGGTCATGACCTTCGGGCTCAAAAATGCCGGTGCTACATATCAGCGGGCCATGAACTACATGTTTCATGATCTGATTGGCAAGCTAGTGGAAATTTATATTGATCATGTGGTGGTGAAATCTGCATTGAGGGGCATCTGGGAGATCTACAGCGAGTTCTGGAACGAACTAGAAAGTTCGGGCTTAGAATGAATCCTAAGAAGTGTGCATTTGGTGTTTCGGCCGGTCAGTTCTTGGGTTTTCTGGTTCATGAACGGGGAATCGAGATCGGCCTAAAGAGTCAAGAAGCTGTAAAAACAATGGTGCCACCTACTACAAAAAAGGAACTCCAACAACTCATTGGCAAGATTAATTTTGTTAGGAGGTTCATTTCTAATCTGTCGGGAAGGATTGAGCCATTCATGGAGTTGGTAAAAATTAAAGCCAATGATGAGTTCCGTTGGGGGGCAGAACAGCAACAGGCGTTCGAAAATATCAAGGGATATTTATCCAAACCGCCTGTGTTAGTCCCACCCCAGCAGGGTAAGCCATTCTATGTTTATCTGTCGGTAGGTGACACTTCCATTGCTTCGGTTATTGTACAGGTGCAGGATGGCAAGGAGAGAGTTGTTTTTTATCTCAGTAGAAGGATGCTGGATGCAAAGACAAGGTATCCTGAAATTGAGAAACTATGCCTTTGCCTATTCTTTACCTGTACAAAGCTCCGCCACATCCTGCTTTCAGCCGAGACAATTGTCATCTACAAATTAGATGTGATCAAGCATATGCTGTCGGCCCCGGTGTTGAAAGGCCGACTTGGTAAATGGATGTTCGCTCTATCAGAATTTGATATCCGGTACCAACCGGCGAAAGCAGTCAAAGGGCAGGCGCTGGCTGACCTCGTTGCAGAAAGGACCAGCACAGACATAGCAGCGATTTCCATCCGCGCATGGGCGATGTATTTTGATGGGTCAGTCTGTGGAGATGGTTCCGGTATAGGTATATTGCTCGTCTCGCCTCGGGGGGCAACATATTGCTTTTCGATCAGATTGCCAGCGCCTTGCACCAATAATCTAGCCGAGTATGAAGCAGTGCATAAAGGTATGAAATTACTCCTCGATGCTGGAGCAGAGGCGGTAGAAGTTTTTGGGGATTCTAAATTGGTCATCTCTCAGCTTACACATACCAATGTGAGAGCGAGTTGTTATTTCCTTTGTGGAGACAATGCCAGGAGCTAATGGCCCAGTTCAGATATATAAACTTCTACTGGATACCAAGGGCGCAGAATTCTGAGGCTAATGATCTTGCTCAGATGGCTTCCAGTTACAAGGACACAGCGGATGGAGCTGATTTTCCAATAAACCTGTTGGATCAGGGAGATTGGAGAGCCGATATCTTCAATTACTTGAAGGATCCGGCTCGGGGGGCACCTAAGAAGATACGCTACAGAGCTATGAAGTACGTCTTGATAGGGGACGACTTGTTCTACAGGACTCTGGAAGGATTATTGCTTAAGTGCTTGGGGCCGATTGAATCCAATCAGCTTTTACATGAAGTCCATGAAGGTACGTGTGGGACTCATCAATCAGCCCACAAAATGAAGTGGTTGATCAGGCGCTCGGGATATTATTGGCCTAATATGCTGGAAGATTGCTTCAAGTACTACAAAGGATGCCAGGCCTGTCAGAGGTTTGGACGGATTCAAATAGTACCAGCATCAGCCATGAACCCTATCATCAAGCCTTGGCCATTCAGAGGCTGGGGCATGGATATGATTGGTAAGATCAATCCTCCATCTAGTAAAGGCGATCAGTTTATATTGGCCATCACAGATTATTTTACCAAATGGGTAGAGGCTGTTCCCATGAAGTCAGTAACGTCGAGGGACGTCATCAATTTTGTCAAGGAACACGTTATTCATAGGTTTGGGATTCCTCAGACCATTACAACAGATGGAGGATCAGTATTCATATCTGATGAATTCAAAAAGTTCACTGCCGACATAGGGATTAAATTGATCAGGTCATCTCCGTACTATGCTCAAGCAAACAGACAAGCCGAGGCGTCCAATCAGAGCTTGATCAAGCTGATCAAAAGGAAGATTGATGAATATCCACGGCGCTGGCATGAAGTATTATCAGAAGCGTTATGGGCTTATCGTATTTCATGCCACGGGGCAACAAGAACTTCACCATACCATCTGGTATATGGACAGGAGGCCATATTGCCATGGGAGATTACGATCGGTTCAAGAAGAATAGAGTTCCAGAATGAGTTGACTGCTGAAGAGTATGCAGCGCTAATGAGCGACAATGTGGAAGATATCACAGAACTCAGGCTTTGGTCACTGGAAAAGATCAAAGAAAATAAGGCCAAGGTAGCCCGCGCTTACAATAAGAAGGTTAAACCGAAAGAATTCCGAGTTGGGGATTTAGTTTGGGAGGCAGTGCTACCATTGGGGACTAAGGATACGGCATATGGTAAATGGTCTCCGAATTGGCATGGGCCTTATAGAGTTGATCAAGTTCTGCCAGGGAACGCATACATGCTTGAAGAATTAAATGGTGTTAAATTTCCAGTGGCTGTCAACGGTCAACATCTCAAGAAGTATTTCCCGAGCATGTGGGAAGACGAGTGATGAAGCCGGTGTAACGCATCAGGCTATGGACTAATATGATCAGGGTATTTGCAAAGGATATAATCGAGTACTCTGCAGCGCATAGAGTTGATCTAGTCGGGTACTTGGTAGGCTGCAAGACAGCATTCTTCGAGTACTTTGGAAGTTGGGTACTTTGCCGGTCCATACACAGGATGAAAAGTTGAATAGCCGATGTTAAACCATCGACTTCAGAAGCAGTAATTGGGTCTTGCCAATTTTGGGTCTTGATAAAAACAGATAGGACGATTGCAGGAGTCCCTTAATCTTAAAAGAATAAGTTTGACTTCTTCGCGAGGTTTTCCTGATATTCATGTTGTTTGATCCAATTGGGGGATGGGATCCAATAATAAGGAAAGAAGCCGACTGCAGGGTACTCTTGTTATTAGCAGGAACATTTCAAGAGGTACTCGAGTTCTTGAAATCTTTTCAACCCGGAATAAAAGAAAACTCGTGATTAGACTGGACAATCCAAGGGAAAAGACCGATGCGATGCCATCGGACTTTAAGATTAAAAGTCAAAGATTGGCTTGCCGAAAACAAAGGATTTATTTACAAAAAGGTGATTACAAAAGAAGCCGATCTACCGGCTCTGCGCGCAATGGCGGAAGACCCTATGAACTACCACCAGTAAGTCCCTAGGGTTTTGCGGCGCTTGTACGGGGGAGGAACGCTGGTGTCGTCATCGCTGTCATCATCGCCATCGCCAGTGCTGCTGCTGTCGTCGCCATCATCGCTGCTACGACTGGCGTCATTCCTGGAGTCCTCGTCATCCTCTGAAGACGACGATCTGCCACAAAGGTCTCCTCTTGCTGCCGAATCGCCATCCGAAGAAGTAATCTGGGAATCCTCTTCCGAGGAAGAAAAGAAGTCGGCATCCCAGGAGTCGTCGTCATCTTCGTCCAGAGCCCCGTGAAGAAGGATCTGGAGGTCTTCATCGTCGGTCAGGGGCTCGTCGTCCTCTGACCAGGTACTGTAGTCCCACTCCTCTACGTCCCAATGCAGAGGGCCGAGATCTTCATATGGAGCCATTGGATCGAATTCCGGCGTTACCTCTCTGGAGGTTTCAGAGTCAGGAGAGGTAATGGAGATGGTTTCAGAATCAGGAGAAGTGATGGAGATGATGAAAGAAGACAAAGGGGAGTTGGAAGAGACGGAGGAAGAAGAAGCCATTATCGGGGGATGCAAAGTGAGCTAGCACGGCTAATGCACGGGGAAAGAAGATGGGTGGAAGTGAATCCATTGATACCGGTTTATAAAGGCAAAGGTGGAAGGTGAAGCGGCAGTACCGCGTTTCCCGAGGGAGAAGACGAAGGGTCGCACCCAATAAGATTGGGAGGTAGTGCGTGTGTACAGGCCTTGGAAGTCGAAGGGCCGCGTCTGGCGGCATTGGGAGCAGTATGTGCGTACACAAGTCCAAGAAGTTGAAAAAACAATGGTTTTGGAATTATCATTGCCAAAACCAGGGGGGCATGTGCTATTGCCATAATTTGACTGGGCCAAAGGATGGGCCGAGAGCAACATGGGCTAAAGGAAATCATCGTAATGGTCTGCGAATCGGGCTCTATGCAAATGTGTCAGGGGCCAGGATGGCCGTGTATCTAAGGGTAGTTTAAATATAGTAAGTTAGACATTGAATCGTAATCAGCTAGGGTTAGTTAAGATCAAAGTCTCCGGACTATAAATATGTATCGTGAGAATTAATAAAACAGAATCAATCATCCACAACAAACTCTCGGCACATCGCCACCCCTGTCCAAGGGATTTTCTCCATATATCGGCATGCTGCTCCGATCATGCTCTACATGGTCGGAGCAGCGTCGTGTTTTTCTGTTTATCCTTGTGTTGCTCGTACTGAAGCGTTTTTGATGGCGGGTAGCACTAGTTATCTTAAGCGATTACGATGCCGTAATGATTCTGAATGATAAATCCGTGCTTCGGTTGCCGCTTGTAGTCGTATAGCTGTCTCTGTGTCCAATCTCGGGCGTAGGGGCAGCGCCTTGCTCTATCATTGCCTAGTAGATCCAATCCGTTATGGTAGTTCTTTGTATTACGAAGAATTGGTTTAATATCTATATGATTAGGCCCTTCAAACGGGTTGTGCTTGGTGCCTTATGATAACCTGACGAGGAATTGTTCCGGGAATTGACTTGTTAGTTGGTTTTTAGGCCTCTTTTTGGGTTAGCGTATGGTAATCTTTCATGTACGTTAGGCTTAACCACGCGTAGGATGTTCCGGTTATACAGTGAAAGCTTTTACCATCATAGATTGAATTAGCTTGGTAATTACAGAGCATGTTTCCATCTTTTCGTCAGATTTGCGTGAATGATCATATGTTTAATAGATCCGATCTGATAAACATGGCAATCGGCTACTTCTAGCCGATTCTGATAACAACCCGAAGGTCCGACCCGTTGTCAAGATGGGTCCGATCTAGTGCAATGACTCCGTCGGCTTCTTTAGCTGGTCTTGGGACTCATTGTAAGAGCCGATCACGGCTCGGACTAATGTTTAACGTGTCTGTGTATGCAGCAAGATAGTTGACAAGTGATTTCCACACCTTCCTGATCAGGTATAGGTCAGGTGGCACGCCTAGCACTTCACCAAGCTAGGGTGTGCGCCAGATCGCTGGGCCGTTGACCGAGGGACCGGGGCCCACCAGCAGTCCCGGAAGCCTCCCGGCTCCTCGTGTTGCCTGTCGCAGCTTGCCGGTGGGTTTTGACCGACAACAAGTGGTCATAACCCTCCCTAATGAGGAAACGCCTTATCCAAGGACCACATATATCAATATGCCTCAAGAGGACCGGGCTATACACGATCACGCACTCCCCTCTTACCCTTTCGGTAAGATCATCACAAGCTAGAGTTTTTAATTAATTAGCCAAGACCAGAGCCATATAGTATTATGGTTGCACTGTTTTCCTGGGTGGTTCTCCATGTTCGAATTAAGACATATAAACTTGCGATTAACATCACCAAGAGCATGAACATGGATAAAACAGGTATAGCATCATCATTGTTGTCATCATGGTTATAAATTATTCCCAAACCGGAACCAGTTATAGCAACTAGGCAATAGCTACCTAACGTAAAGGTAAAACCCAGGTTAACAAGGAATGATCATAAAGACTAGGCATATCCTTAATTAGGATCCATCAAAATTAGGACACATGCATGCATATAAAGAAAAGTTATATTTACTGTGATTATTAGGACAAAAGCATGATCAAGGAAACACTTGCCTTTCTTTTAGAGAATAGCTGCTCAGAGTCTTCAACTCTTGTTCTTGTTCTTGAAACTCTAAATCTTCAAAGCTCTTGGATCACTCTCCTTCTAACGTCACACAAACATCGGGCCCAAGCATACAAGCAAGCAAACAAACAAGAACAACTAAGAACAGATACAACAAACAAAAGGAAAGCTTTAAAAGAGCGAACTAAAGGATAAGGCTCGTTGCTACGGTCACGAGAGCGTAAGAAACGCGGAAAACGGAGCTAGGGTTGAAAAGAAACAGCTATGGGAAGACTTATGCTATGAAAGAAATAAAAGAACTATAGGCTTTCATTTATTTTAATCCAGAAAACTAATGTAAAAGATATTCAAAAGAGAATATCCCTAATTATAATTAACTCATATTATATTTGCATTTATAAAGACGAAGTAGAACTTAGTCAAATTTTATATACAATTCTCTATGTATAATTACACTAATCAAATAGTTAATTAGAAAAGAAAACTTGTGAGAACATCTAAACGCATAACTTTATGATTCGAGTTGAACTAAACAAATTAAATTACAAACACATTTGAGTTGATATTAATCAAATTAACATTAACTATTAAAACTGGAGAAAAAGACTTAATTGGATTTTATTTCGGAAAACTAGATGAGAGGATATTATTCAAACTAAAGTGATATTTAATTTTAAAAACAGGAATTATGGCACAACAACGCTACTAACGATAGCTTAGGGTTTTAGAAGACTAACGCAAAATGAACGGATCAAAACGGATCTAAAACGCGGAAACTACGCATAAAACAACGTTGCAAGGACCTATACGCAATTAACTATAGACTTTAGGGGTTAGCAGAAAAGAAATACAAGACACAGAAAATAGTGCTTGCAAAATAGGAAAAGATTAGGGTTAGATCTGAAAAATTCCATGGTGGGGCTGGATTGAAAAGATGGAAAAGATCTAGGGGGTTTTCTGCAATTTTCGCTAGATACAGAAATTTTCACGGTAATTACAGAATCTTCCAGGGACCAAACCGCGAAACCTTCACAGCAGCCTCCCATGGAGACCGGCCGCTACTGTTCTTCAAAATGCCGATGATTTAGGGCACGAGAGGTCGCGGGAAGTGGGGGAAAAGAAAGAGGACGACGAGGGGATTCAATTCCATACCTAACTTACCGCGGAGATGCATCGTGGCGATCGAATTTCGCGGAGGAAGATGCGACGGGTGTCTGTTTCTAGGCTGATTCTGTGTGTGCGGCCTGCAGGGGATGGGAGCGGGGCTGTAGGGCAGGGCGGTGCAGGGGGGAAGTGCAGGGCGCGCAGGGGCTTGGGCACATGGGGGCGACCTTGAGGCGGGGGCACGGCGCCCTTGTGGCCGGTGGCCCTTCTAGCGATGCGTACGGGTGCAGGAGGAGGAGCGCACGAGGCACAGGCAGGGGCGGCTGGGGTGCACGGGCGGCTGCAGGGGGAGGCAGTCAGGGGCGCAGGCGCAGGGGCTCTGGCGGCGGCATGCCCTGGTGGTGGCGGCGCCTGTGCAGGTCGCCTGTTGCTGGGCGGCGCAGGGGGGCGTGCAGGGCTGGGCAGGGGCGTGCACAGGGGGATGCAAGCAGGTGAGGGCGCCGGGCGATGCAGGAACACGAGGAGGAAGGCACACTGCAGGGGCACGGCGGCGGCGGTGCAGAGATGAGCGGAGGAGGAGGATGCGTGGGGCAGCAGGGGCAAGGGCAACGGCGCTGCACGGGAAAAAGATATCAAGCAGGAGATCATGCTGCGGCCTGAGGGTTTTGGCTCGCCCTTTATAGGGGTGCTGTGTGCGGGGAGTCTGAGTTCTCCCCGTGCACGGGTTGGGCCTGAACAGAAAATGAAACGGGGAAAAGGAAATGACAGGTGGGGCCATGATGTCGTAGAGAAGGATCAGGGGAAAGGAGCGACTGGCTGCAAGAACTCGGGGCGATGCAGAAAGAGGTCACAAGGGTGCAAGCAGCATGGAGTCGTGGGGGAGGCACAGGCAGAGAAAATGCAACCTAGGGTTAGGGTTATGCGAGCAGGATTTATAGGGTACGCAGGGCACTGAGATTTGGCAACCGGGAGGGCGCGAGGGCTCGCAAGGAGGGTGCGCGGTGTTCAGGTGAGTGCGGGGCCGAGGGATTCGGTCGTGGGCTGAAACAGTTTCGGCCATGGGCCGAGAGCTGAACCTGGGCTGGCTGAGCAGGTTCATTTGGTGCGGGCCTGGAACGCTGAACTGGGCCGCGGAAAGAAGAAGGACGGGGAGGTGGAACCGCACCGGCGCAAACTAACAGGCCGGTTGAGAGCGAGGATCGATCGCGGATAGAACGAGATAGAGAGATAGAGATAGAGAAAGGTCGAGCAGGTTCGGTTATGGACCGAAACAGGATCGGGTGAGGGCTGAACACGAAAATGAGCTGACAGAGACAGTTGAATGTGAACCATTTATTCGGTAACGCGAAAAGAGGAGAAAAGGATCAGGCCGAGTCGTTGGGGCTGAAGGCGATCGAACATCATCGGAAAAACATCGAAGACGAGCCACAAGGCATCATTTTCAAGCATGACTTGATCAGGGGAAACGGTTAGAGGATCGGGAGCTCGATGGGACATCTTAAAGATTCGGAGAGACAAGATTAAAAGGATGTACAACAAGATACGGCTCGGTCCGACTACGATGAGAATCAAAATAGAAATATTTTCCAGAACACATTTTCAAGTTTAAAATAAATCTAGAAAAGTCCAGATAAATATTTCAAACCAAGAAAAATATATCCGAAAGAATCCCAGAATTTTCCGAGGAAAACTCGGGAGTTAATTTGGGATACGAGGAATCCAAATAAAATACTTGGAATTCGAGAGATAGATTTCCCTTTTTAGAACTTTCCAGTAAAAAAATGGATTTAGCTCTTGGATAAATAAAATAATTGCCAGAAAAATCTTTAAAATTCTCGGAAAATCCTATTAATAGATGAACATATTGTAAAAGATAGTCACATCCTAAAATTAAATATTTTAGGGTGTGACACATTCCAGGCAAGTCGTCTGGAAAGACATCGGGATATTCACAGACTACAGAAATATCTTTTACCTTGATGTCTGTGATGGCATAGGTACAAGAGTGGAGATACTCTATCTTTTACCTTGATAGAGGGTAACGACTCCTTGATGTGGTGAGTTAATCTCAATAACTCGGGAAGAGATGTCTAGCAATACTCTATGTTCAGTCATCCAATTTGTCCCAAGTATAACATCAATACCCTCTAAATTTAGCAAAATCAAATCAGTTTTGATTACTTGGCTACCGAACTAAATTGGCACACTTTTAACCATTTGGTTAGAGGTAATATTTCCTCCAGGGGTAGAAATCATATATGACCCCTGGGTAGGGCAAAGATCAAGTCCTGTTCGGGTACTACAGTTGTTACTAATAAAGCTATGAGTTGCTCCTGAATTAAATAATGTAACAACTGGTTTGTGGTGAATAGAGAATGTACCCGACATGACGGGAGCTCCATCTGGAAGTTCTGCAAGGGTGGTGAAGTTAATTCGCCCCTGCCGAACTTGCATCATCGGCCTCTTGCCCTTATTCTAGTTACCCTGATTGGAACTCTACCCTTGATTAGGTTTCTTGGGCTGCGGACAATCTCTGATAAAATGATCCGCACTCCCGCAATTGAAACAGCGATAATTGCTGCCTCTCTGTTGGACTTGTTGAACATTTGGCTGTGGGCCCGATTGTTGTGGTTGTTGCGGAGGTACGGGAGGTCTATACCCTCCTTGTTGTTGAGGCGGCCTGAAAACCAATCTGCCAAATGGAGCATTCCGCTGTGGCACTCTAGGCGGTGCATTCTAGTGGAAATCCTTCTGTTCTTTTCGGCACGGTGTGCCGTGATACAATCCTCTTGAGTCAAGGCCATGTTAACCAGCTCGCTGAAGGTATTTGCTTTTATAAGGTTTAGAGGTTCTTTGAGCTTAGTGCTCAAGCCCCGACGGAAGCGGTCCTGCTTCTTGGTGTCACTATCTGCGTGATAGCCCGCGTACTGACACAGGTGATTAAAAGCCTACGCATATTGTAGTACGGTGCGGGTGCCTTGGGTAAGTGCCAAGAACTCATTCAGCTTCCTCTCCATTAGTCCTTCAGGTATATGGTGTGCTCGGAAAGCATTCTGAAATTCTTCCCAACAGATAACAATGCCATCAGCTTGCATGGCACAATAGTTATCCCACCAGATACGGGTAGCTCCGCGTAGTTGTTGGGCAGCGAAGTGAGCCTTGCTAGAGTCCGCACATGGAATTGTAAGAAGAGCAAACTTGGATTTAATGGTGCGAAGCCAAGCATCGGCATCAAGGGGCTCCTCCACTTTGCTGAACAGCGGGGGCTGGGTACTAAAGAAATCCTGGTAGGTTGCCGCCTGAGGTTCATCACGACCTCCTCTTGATTGCTGGTGCTGTTGGTTCTGCTGTGCTTGCACCAACAGATTGAGAAGTTCAGTCTGCCGAGCCATAACCTCGGCTAGATTTGGAGGTGGCGGTGGCGATTGTTGAAAACCGCTGGCCTGATCTGCCCAGAAGCCTTCCGGGATTCCGCGCGTGGCTCCAACCATCTGAAACAAAGGAGATATCCATTATTAACCACATAGCCCTACTCCCAATTCTAGAAGGTACACCACTCAGATAAGCAATGCATATATTCCATTCAATCATCTCATTTTAGAAAATAAAGATATTGGATAGGATGATAAAACACAAGGCTTATATTACATCACAGATTCTGGATGTCCTTAACATCGTACATTAAAAGGATCCATACACAGGCCATCTATATTACATCAAATGGCACAAGGTCTAAGCAAGCTACTTACTACCTAAGTTATTACACTTTTTACGAGTTACATCTAGAGAGTCGACGATTTGACAACTAGAAATCGTCAAAATTGCCTACAGAAGACTGACTGCCAGATGAAGAGTAATCTGGCTGAGGATTGGGCTCCGGATCTCCATGCTCAGAGTCAAGATCTGAGACTCCCTCAATTTCTTCCGGATCTTCTTCTCCACCTCCAGGTACTGGGGGTGCAACGGGAGGTACCGGTGCTTGCTGCAGTTCTTCAATGTGAGCCTGGGCATCGTCCGCTTCAAGGATCAGATCATGGATTTGTTCCTGGAGGAACTCAATGATTGTATTGCGCTGAGTGATGATAGCATCACTCTCGTTGATCTGATCTTCTCGATGAAGGATGGTCTCATATCGTGCTGCGATGATCTCATCCTTCTGAGTCACCAGGGCTTGAAGTTCCACTATCTGAGTGACTTGATGGTCAGCATTTCAATAGTGACTTTGAGCCACATTAGTCAACTGACCCATGCCACAGAGTAGCAAAATCTGATAATGGTGCTGAACATTCATGAACCTGGTGACATTACGGACCGTTTCTTCAGCCAGATCTCCCAACAAGTGACCAAGATGGTCTAACCGAAAGTTCCATTCTGGATCACTAGAGTCTATAGCAGGGAACAGACCAATAGGGTACGCAGCAACCTCCATTGGATGCTGATTGCAGAAGATATCGATAGCCTCCAGAGCAGCAGTCTCAATGGTATCAACAAGATGATACCCCACCACATTGTGACAGTTCGTGTATTTGTGATACTAGGTATATATTTTATTAGTGTGAAGTATATGTTTGTTAGTGTAAAGCTGGTGCGTGTTTGTGTGAAGTTTTTGAAAATTTAAAGTGCAAGTAAAAAGGGGTATTTTTGTAATTACAGAAAAACCTAGGGTTGTTTTTGCAAAATGTATTTGAAGAAGGATAATTTTTTTTAAATAAGTGAAAGGTGGTTTTGGTAAACATATTTTTCTTATGTTATCCTTTGTAAAAAAATGTATGTTTATTTGAAAGTTGTATTTGAAAAGTGTGTGTTGAAGTGTGTAAAAATTTTTGGGTAAAATGGTAAAAATAAGGATATTTAAGTGATTTTATAAAAGTACAAGTCCTTTTATGCAATTGTTTGATTTATAAAAGTAACTTTCAAATTTACTTAGGGCTAAAGTGTAAAAGTGCAAGTCATCATGACATGTCTATCCAGTCATTATGACGAGTCTATCCCGTCATCATGACGTGTCATTAATGCTTGCATTTAGGTCCTGAATTTTATAAAATTTCATCCTTTAGGACAAAAGCAATTCAAATCCGACTTTTGTTCAAAGATTCACGTGTAAAAATACAAGTTTTGAGTTTTTAAACTTGAGCCCTAAAGCAATGTTGTAGAGTTTGAAAAACTCTCCAACTTTCGTTTTGGGCATTTCTTCATTTGGGTTTTAAATCAACGGGAAATTTTGGTTTTACAAACAGGTCCCTGTAGTTTTCAGAAATTACGCATACGCCCTTGGAGAATCCCACTTGTCCTTCCTCTCTGCTCTTTCTTATCCGGTCCCCTTCCTTCTCCACCGGCAGCACAGTTCCATTTCTCCTCCAACCGATCCCCTCTCTCTCTCCTCCACCGGTCGGAGCAGGCAGCAGCAGGCTGGGCGGGCGGAGGGGCGCAGCCCAGGTGCGTGGGCGGCAGTGGGAGGAGCGGGCGCCGCGGTTCGGCGCTGGGCCAGGCGGGGGCAGTGGCCCGGGGGCGCGTGCGTGCGGGCGCACGCGCGGCAGGCGCGCGAGGCGCGGGCATCCGGGCGAGCGACGGCAGGAGCTTGGGGGCGCGCGGGCGCTACACGGCGCAGCGCGGAAGCGGGAGCGGCTCGGAGCTGGGCGAGCCCGAGGCGGAGCGCGCAGCTCGGCTTCAGGCGCGCGCAGGCGTCGCGGGCTATGGCGGCAGCGGCCGAGCGGAGGGAGCCAGGGCGGCGAGCGCAGGCGTGGGCCCCGAGCGGCGGCGCGCGGAACGCAGGTTGGTGGCCCAGGCGGCGGCAGTGCACGGAGGGTGGCGGTCAGGCGAGCTGATGCAGGCGCGCGGAGCGGCGGGGCCCGAGGCAGCAGGCGCGTGGCGCGTGAGGCGCGGGCAAGCCGGCGACCGGCGGCGTCTCGGCCAAGCGCGTGCGACAGGCGGGAGGAGGAAGCGCGGCGTGGAGGCCAGCGCGCAGGAATCAAGCGAGCGGCTCGGCTTGGCGCAGGCAGCGCGGCTGCGGCACGTTGGAGCGAGGAGCCAAAGGCGGAGGCTGACGGCTGCGGCGTGAGCGCAGACGCAGGGGGCGGGCGCGATTCGGGAGCAGGCGCAGGTGCGGACGAACGGCGGCTGCAGCAGGCACGCGCGCGGATGGAACGAAGCGCCGGCGGCGGGCTGTGCAGAACGCTGGCGGCGGGCTTTGCAGAACGCCGACGGCGGGCTGGAGGAGGCGCGCGCGCGGAAGGAGAGGCACTAGCGTGGGCGTGAGCGGCACACGGGCGGTGCATGCAGGGGCTGTGCGCCGGGAGAGGTGGCCGAGCAGGACGACGACGTGCAGGCGTGCGTGTGCGGATGCGGGACTGGCGGCGCGTTGTGGAAAGGTCTGCGCGAGCTTGAGCACGGAGCTCGCGGTGCGGGAACGCGCAGGCACACGTATGAGGAAGTGTCGGCAAGGCTGTCGGCGATGGTGCAGGAGTGGCAATGGTGACTGTTAATCAGGGACGGGAACCCAATCTTCAGGCCGACGCTGACGCGAGCAAGCACAGGAAGGAGGCGGTTGCCAGTCTGGGGCACCGCCATCAATGGAGCTCGCCCGACGAAGGCCGACGAATTGAAAGGAAGGATGCGAGCTCGCTCGCTCATGAGATGCACGAGGAGCGGCGAGCCGAAAGGAAAGGCCGCAAAATGGAGGTGGCGACCGGATGCAACGAGCTCGGAGGAGCCACGCACGGCGAGTTCCCTTCATCCATGCGGAAGTCGAGGCAGGAGCAACGTAACGCGGGTTCGACGCACAGCGCAAGACCGGCGGCGGTGGTAGGCCGGCCTTAATGGCGTCGCAACAGGTGAAGAGGGCGGCGGAGTTGCAAGACCTGGAGGTCCGAGCGGAATTGAACTGGCACGTTCGTGAGTGCGAGCGGAAGTGTTTGCCAGTGGCCGGCACGACTCGATTCAGCAAGCGCGTACGAGACAACAGGCCATCTTCCACCAACGACAACCCTCCCCGACAAACTTCTTCATCATCCACAGGACCTCGTCATCGTTGAGCTTTTCTCTTCACCGATCCTGTTCACCACGGGAATTCACTTTTTACCTGTTCTTCCTCCACATCCGAAACTACCCCAAGGTTTGCCTTGATTCACTGAATCTTCTTAATGCCGGCGACTCCTTTGCCGGAATATTGTCGTTAACTTCCTGTTATCTGTTTTCCCGGACCGAGGACTTGATTGCTATGTTTTAAAAAGTTCTAGGGTATTTTCCGTAAGATTTCCAGAACTTTATTTATTTCAAATCAATGAACTTCTACATTTTATAGATTTTCGTAAGGAGTTCATAAAAGTGTAAAATCAGTTTTATTTGAAACCCTAGGTCGAAATCTACAAGTTTTATGTTATGATCTTGAGTGAAAGTCTTTGAATTGTGATTTAGGTTGAATACTAGGAAATGAATGCTTATTTGTACCTTGAGTTGTATGCATGTGTTGTAGCTAAAGGGTTAATCATAGGATATATGTCTCAAGTGCAGATGTGCGATATCTAGTTAATCTTTTCATACTAGTGCTCATATCCCTACCATCAAGACATTGTCTTCGTCTTGATTTCCGTTTCCTTAAGTTCCTTGTCGTATATAGATCCTTGTTAGTCCGTGTGTATCTATTGCTTAGCTTATACGTCTCGACAGTTATGCTTCAGTGTCAGGTTATCAACCCAACCACTTAGCATCCGTTTTCTTTGAGTCTAGAATGTTTCTGTGTAACAGCTGTCAGCCGAAACATTCCTCTTGATATGTTTCTACCATCGGCTGGTTAGCTGATACGGTCGTTACCTTTCTAGTATCAGCTACTGTCGATACAATTTCTTTGTTCTGTCCTACATCGACTGCATATAGTTGATATATCAAAAGTGTATACACAATCTTAGGATTCTTACTATCGGCCGACCCAAGCCGATTTTGGTTGCTTTTCCATATCAGTCAAACACAGTCGATCGATCCTTAGTTTTTGCTTCCTTATCCACACACTTCTATCAGTCGATTTATCGACTGAGAGATCAGCTATATATCTATCGGTCACATATCCTCAATCACACTCCAATCGGCCGTACGTCACCTAATAGTTGTGTTGACGTAATCGAGTCGATACAACCACACCTAGATACCTAGGATAACACTTAAGCACATCTCAGTCAAGACACAACTGTTTTAGGAATCATCCCTCTACTAAAGTGATCGATGTTTTCATCGATCAATCAAGAAAACGGTGCACCTACCAATCGGCTACCCAAACCAAAGTACACAACCCTAGATTAGTAAGATCGCACAATAGACACGCCTCTGTTAGGCATGACCTAAGCACGTCAATCAGCTAAACCCCCGTTGTTTCCCATCGGTTCTGCTATAACCCTCAACCAGTAGCCGATCCTATTTAGATGCCCTCTTGAAGCTCTATCTAAGTGTAGTTTCAAATCTTTTTATTTGTTATGTAAGTAATATGTTAAATGAGTGTTGAATTGCAACTTTGTCATGAAGTAAAATAGCCTTGTGTGCACACTTTGAATGTGATATTGCATTACATGTAGACGCGACTACATCGGCAACGGTACCTACGAGATCTCCCCGGAGTCTACGGAGGATGTTCCTGAAGACCAAATGAACGTCACCAAAGGATTATCTGAAGCCCCGAACCAAAGTTCGGAAGATATTGACTTTACTGACTTCAGACCCACCAGTAAAGGCAAGCCCCGGACATATCCCACTACTTTATTTACACTGCAATCTATGTCTATTTATCTATACTTATGCATTAAGTCTAGGAGTTGTAATGAAACCCTAGATGCATGGATACTAGGAACCCAATGTATTGTAACCGCGTCCTTATCGAATAGATGCACCGCTAATAGGGCCGGTAGAAGTCGGGTGATTTCCTGTCACTCGCGCGATATAGGAGTTGCTTGTTTACAATTCTGCAACCACTATAAGGATGACGGACAGGGTCATGTACTGTATCATGACCTGGAAGTTTACCCTGTCTGTTTTGATAAAAGTTTTAAGGTCGAAATGTGTGGTAGTGGTGGCTAAGCTTTTGAAAGTACTAGCCACATACCGCGAAATATCGTAAGCGGTAAGCCTAGTACCCGAATGGCCCGGCAAATGGACTCGTCTCCACCACTCGACTTTTATTTTATGTTTACATGCACCGACGTGTGGGAGTACGTTCTGCATGGCAGACAGGAATACGGGTTTTGTAGTCGCGCTACAGATGTATGTCCTGCACGAGTGATGTGCGTACGGTCCTGCAGTCGCTTGTGGTGGCCCTGATCCATAACCCGGAATATGAGGGAAACGGTTGCTTGAAATGCCCTGTTGGTATTTCAAGCGTGTGTGTTAGGTTTACCTTGCAAGGTTAAATTCGATTCAGATCGTCCGGCTCTCACGAGGATTGAGACTGCTTATCCCTTTTGCCACATCGAGTAAAAAGTGTAATTGTTGATGGAACAATCTTGATGGATGATAATCTATATCTTGCTTGTTTAGTATAGGTGCTGACCTAGAATGGTTAATGAAGCTAGAATCTGAAAGCTAAAACTTGAAGGTAGACTATACTCTTTCTTGCTTTTCAGCTGAAAATAAACCCAGAGCCTTTACAATGCCTTCATGAGTCTAGTTATGGGCTAAAGTATACCCAATCTCGGGTAAGCCTTGCTGAGTATTAGTATACTCAGTCTTGCTAGTTTTTTGTTTTTTAGGTATAGTCCTTGAAGACTCTACTCTTCCCCTATCTTGGCCCTATGCTCTCCCAGAAGGTTGGTCCGTCGAATGGGATCCGTCCCCGACCAACATTGGTGATACCGAGTGATGTCGTGCCCGGGCTTAGCATGACATCTATCTTGACGACGTGTTGTAAACGTCGCGTATGTTTTCCGCTGCTAAAAACCATAGCTTTAGCGGTTTGTAATCTTTTCTCTAGATTTGAAACTTCATACTTCATTTGGAAACTCTTGGAATATAATTCCTAGTGATGTAAAAATGTGATGGTGATTGTATCTCTGGACTCACCTTCGTGTGAGGTAACCTTATTGATCCTGTGTTCGGTGGTTTATCGGGACGTACCCGACAGGCCAAGGGATTATACCGTTTGAAGCACGTTGGAGCCCTCAGGAATGGACTCACGTACTTGAGCCGGTATAATTCAGGTTGGTTCTGCCACACACATCAACTTCTATAGGATGCCACTGGGAGCGGAAAGGATGTTGAGGAATCATCATCCAAACTCGGCATCGAGGAACGCCTTCTTCTCGATACCCCACTCCATCATATTGAGGAGGCTCGGTGTAATGGAACAGACTTAAGGATTCCCACAGAAGACGAGGAAAACCTTCCCAATGCAAGGCATTAGTGCGAAGGTGCCATTCATGATCCCTAGTGACATTCGAAAGGGCGGCCATCTGCGACAAGAATGCAAATGGTAAGATATAATTACCCTGCTGAGAACTCACAAGGTAAATAGAATGAGACAATCAATTCTGATAACAGCAAAGGCTGGAAATCAGATGGATGCCTAAGGTACTCAACTAAAAGATTCTATTAAAACTTCACTAAGAATAACTAACGTGTTACCTATCCTTAGAGAAACAACCAATTTAAACACTCATTTTGTTGGTTAATGTATTATGCATGCACGTACTATTCGACCTCACAACCAAAACAATTGCCGAATATCTCCGGACTTACGTGGTTAGTTTCAGTGGCATAAGACATACGTCTCTCGCTAATAGCTAGACGATAAATCCTATCCGTCCTAATTTCATGATCGTGGTTAGTGTACCTGCAGAAAACCACAGTATATATCCAAAGAACCTTTCATGCCAGCATGTCATGAAAGCATCCCCAATCATTACTGTTTGCTATAGAAACAGCATCTGTACCATTACCGCCGTACAGACAATGTTAACATACGTTATCGAAGCAACGTATTCACGGGGTACCGCAAAATATGAGGGTATGAACAGCGATCGCCATACCCTGCGCCGAACCATATACTCCCAATATAATCAACCAAAGTTGATATATTGGCAGCATCTCAAGTAGGCCACTGCTTGAGAAACAGCGTTCAGTTCGCATAACCGACGGGAAGGCTAACTCCCCAGTTAGCTGAGGATCCTTACCTTCTTACCTCATTATCGAAGATGTCGTTACAAAATATAAAGTTGGGTTATGCATAAATTTAAGTTTCGACAGAAAAGTAATGCTAGGAGTTAGAGTTATATATATACTATAGCCACCTCTAATTCCCTTAAATGTCACCCTAGGGCTTTACGTACTAAGCACAAGCCTTAACAAACCCAACGTAGTTTTACAAAATATGTTGTTGGTCAAATTTTTATACTGAAAGTATTTTCAAGGCATTTCATACCTCCAGCGTACACTTGTTAGCTCTGATACCAGCTGTGGCAGTACTAACCTGAATTATACCGGCTCAAGTACGCGAGTCCACTCTTGAGGGGCTTCCAGGTGCTTCAAACGATATAATCCCTTGGCCTGTCGGGTAACGTCCCGATAAACCATCGAATGCAGGATCAAACAAGGTACCTCGCACGAAGACGAGTCCAGAGATACAAATGCCATCATATTTTACATCACAGACAGTTATATTACGTGAGTGTTCAAAAGTAACATAAGTTCCCAACTGAGGGAAGTTATTATAAACGGTTTAAGTTTCAAGTCATGCAGCGGAGTTAAAGCCCGGGCACTGTACACGTCGCCAGTTTAGATATCATGCTAGCCCTGGCATGATATCACTCGGAGGGATCTGTGTTGGCCGGGGACGGGTCCCACTCCACGGACCAACCATCGGGTAGAGGGTAAGGCCACAGCATAGGCAGAGCAGAGTCGTCAGGGGGATTACCTGAACAAAAAGTTACAAGGGAAGACTGAGTATCCTAAAACTCAGCAAGACTTACCCGTTCATGGTATACTTAACCATGTAACTAGACTTATGAAGGCTTTTTAGGTTTTGGGTAGAATTTTAAGCTGAAAAGCAACAAAGAGTAGCTCCTTAATTTCAAGTTTTAGCTTTCAAGTTCTATGTGATTATCCATTCTAGATAAGCACCTATAGCTATTCAAGCATGGTAGAATCTTTGGCCAAACATCATCTTTGATAATCGTATAATTGCTCTTGTTACTCTATGTGGTCAAGGGATCAAGCAGTCTCAATCTCCGCGAGAAACGGACGATTCCTGAATCGAATTTCAGCCTTGCAAGGGTAAACCTAACTCACGCGCTTGGAACATCCAGAGATTGTTCCGAAGCAACCGTTTGCCTTTCATTCCGACTCATGGATCAGATCCACCACAAGCGACTGCAGGACCATACGCACATCAGGACGTATGCCTGTAGAGCGACTACACGAACATACTCTTGGTTGCCCGGCAACACGTATTCCCACACGTCGAGTCAAGTAACATGAAAAACCAAAATACGAGTGGTGGGAGGTATGTCCACTCCTCGGGCCGATTGGTTACTACGCTTACCGCTTACCATATTTCGCGGCATGTGGCTAGTACTTTCAAACGCTTAACCACCGCTACCACACACTGCGACCTTATCAAATTCAACAATACAGACAAGGTATCATCTCAACCATGATACCTCACATACGTCCCGTCCGTCATCCTTATAGTGATTACAGGAATGTAAACATTGCAACTCCTATATCGCGCGAGCGACAGGAAATCACCCGAGTTCTACCGGCCCTATTTGCGTAGCGGCTATTCGAACTCAAGTGCTAGTATTCAATACATTGGTTCCTAGGAAAATGCAACTAGGGTTTCTCATACAATTCCTATGAACGTAATGCATAGATGGATATATATCAATAATATAGGTTGCAGTGTAAATAAAGTAGGGGTTATGTCCGGGGCTTGCCTTCTTGCGTGGGGTTGGGGGCAGTAGTGTCAAAGTTTTCTGAACTTTGGTTTGGAATTTCAGTTAGATCTCCGACGGCGTCCCCGGGGTCTTCAGCTGATTCCACTCCTTGTTCCGGGATTAGTTCGTAGTCACCGTCGGCGAGAGTGGTTGAGTCTACATGATATGCAAAGTTATAATTTAAGGGATGTATATACTTTTATTTTATTTCACGATAAAGTTGCAATCCAACGAAAATATAATTTACTTACTACATATATCATTTATTTCTCTACTGGGCAGTCATTTATTGGGTATTAACCATTTTACCTAGTTACATTAAGTAACAAGGTTGGTTACCCTAAATATCAAACTAATGGCATGAGGTAGCATGTTGAGTTAGTTTTAATTTTTTTAAACTAATTATATTTAATAACTTTATTTATTTGCTTTGCTAATCATTTATACTAACCCTAGGTTATTACTTAAGTATGGACTTATTTTATTAAGATATACCATTATTATAGTATGTTTTTGTTTTGGTTGATTTACATGTGACCTTAGGTTGAGAATTTAGGGACAGGCTACATTATTCAAAAACAGTACATCAAAATATTTTCATGATTTGTGAGCATTTAAATCCACAAACATTAAATATATAAGGTTAAATAGGTATTATTCATATTTAAACTTACACTTTATGAAATTATTATATAAACAGTAGGTTAATCATTTTTCCTAAGCACTTCATGTTAAAGTAAAGCTAACACAATTGAGTTTACATTTTTACCATTTTTCTGCTATTTATTATGCATTTTCTTAACCTACAACTACATAAACCTAGTATATAAATTAAAGCACAAACTACTCAGAAACTGAAAGTCAATCTATAAGGAAAGTTGTAGATCTTAAAATGAGGATTCCAAAAAATTTTAGTTTGCATTTTTATGATTTTTCCTTGAATTGATATAGAATTTCAAAGTTAGCAGCACAATTAACACTAGGGGGTCCTTCTAGCACTATTCATATGTGTCTTAAGCTTTGCAGATAGCCCCCTGCGCTTTCAATTCTTTTAATCCCGAGGTCCTTGGCCAGAGGCAGAAGGGGAGCAGGGGTTGGACAGCCGTGTTCCAGCGAGGAGGGTCACCGGCGGCGAGGTCCGAGGGGAGGGAAAGTCTCAGGGGCTCACGGCGGTTCGATTGCACCATGTGTCGAGGGTAGAGGTGGTCGGGAAAGGGGATCTCGATGAGAGCCCGAAGCGGCGGCGGAGGGGTCAACGACGACGGCAATGCTCCGGCGGCCAACACCGGTGAGGAACCTACGCGCAAGCACTAGTGAGTCGTGGGGAAGGTATTGTTGCCGTCAATTGGGAACATAGGCTTCGGATTAGGGGCGACCGGTGGAGACAGTGACGATGGCGGCGGAGGTAGACGCTGGCGAGCGTCGGGAAGTCGATGCAGAGCACTAGGGAACCAACGGAGGGGTCGTAGAGCTTCACGGGGTCGATGTGGTGCTAGCTAAGGGGTTGTTGTGGTGCGAAAGGGCTCGGAGTGGGCTGCCCACGGTGAGCAGGAGGCGGCGACGGAACTTGGGCTGGGCGGAGCTATGGAAGACGAGGCTCAGATGCAAGAGGGTGAAATTGATTGGGCTGGAGAGCACCAGTGGGTCACAGCGGTGCTCTAGCAGCACTGGATTGGGGTTCAGAGGGAGCGAAGGCAGCTGGCAACAGTGGACAGTGGGGGCGGCGGAGGTCCGGTGAGGGATCGAGCTCGGGGAAGAGGAAACGCTGCGGCCTAGGGTGCTCGGGGGAGTAAAGCAAGTCACAAGGCAACAGCTGGGCATGCCTTAAGGCCAGGAGGGGCGTTACGCGTGCGAGCAGGAGCTGGCAATGGCGGTGAGGTGCGTGGCGGCCGGCGGACGGCTCGGGATACCGTGGCGCACGCGGAGGAGGGCAGCAAGGAGGGGAACAGAGCCGGGATTGGGAAGAGGACGACGCGTGGAAGAAGGAGAAGCAGGAGGTGGAGCGGCGGCGGCAGCAGAGCGGCGGCCAGGGGGGGCTCTGCACCGGCGGCAGGAGAAACAGAGTAGGGCAGCACGTGCCCGAGGAATAAGAATAGAGGGAGGGGGTCCGGGGGACCTGTTTGGAAATTCCAAGAATTTCAGGGGCCTCTCGATAAAGAAAGATTTCCCACTGATCTAGAGGTTTAATGAGAAAATGCTCAAAATGAAAGTTGTAGAGTTTTTCAAACTCTACAATATTGTTTTAAGGTTCAAGTTCAAAAAGCCAAATTTTGCAGCTTTACATGTTAAATTTTGAGCAAAGGTGGAATTTGAATTACTTTTGTCCTTACCAAGATGGATTTGATGTAATTTTGGATACATTTGCAAGTTTTCATGGGATGTCATGATGACTTATATTCTTACATTTTGGCCCTTAAGTAAATTTGAAACTTACTTCTATATTTCAACTATTTTGCATATAAGGACCCATGATTTTTGTTTTAACCACATCTAGGTCCCTGTTTTTACTTAAAGACCTATTTTTCTTAGGATTTAATCTATCTATTGCATCTTCTTTCCTATGGTGATATAAATTTGACACCTAGTGTTATATTTTCCCTAGGTTTCGATGCTATCTCCCATTTTACCCAATTAACACTTAAGGACCTATACTTTATAGAATTACAATTATACCCCTATTCTTTTGTACTACACACATATACCATAGCAAGCATACACTTTTCACACTAAACCTAGTGTCTATATTTCTAATTACCTGAATGTCACACTTATCTTCCAGCAGATATGAAAAATAAGTCGCTGATGACACGTGTCCCGCAGCCCCCGAGCCTTGAATCCAAATCCTCAAGTTTTGGAATAAAGGATCCAAAACAATCGTGGCATGCAATATAGCACAGTAGAGATTTGATGGTTAAGATGGGCAAGTTGGCTCAGTAATTCAAAAACTGCTTTTTTCGGGAAGCATTCCCTAAAAAAATGGTTAAGCAAATAATTTCACCAAAAAACGCCCTAAATTACCACTCAAATCAATCCTTCATTGTTGAGAGCCATGTTGTCTCCAGCCCTTGAGCCTAGGAGCTAGATGAGTCGCATAGAATATGCCTAGTAGTTGGCGGCGCCAGCCCCCGAGCCTAGGTATTGGCCAAGTTGCCGCTAAATCTTGTACTATCGATGAAGCATCTAGTCGGAGTCAATTGCGACTAGTTTTGTAGGCGAGACAAGTAGTCCAAGTAGTCGCCAGCGTATCGCCGAATCGAGTCGATTCCGACTAGCTTGTAGGCGAAATGAGTAGTTGAAGTAGTCGCCAATGTATCACCGTGCATTCTTCACAAAGTCTAGTAGTCGCCGACAGTTATTGATGAACCCAACTAGTCGAAGTCAAGTCCGACTATTAGTAGTTGTAGTCAGCAACATGTAGTCAATCGTTCTCGCGAAATCGGAGTAGTCGTTGGCAATTGTTGATGAAGCCAACTAATCGGAGTTGAATCCGACTTGCCCAGCAGCATGGTCCTGATCAGGTCCCCTGCAAGGTAAACATAAAAGTATGTTGTAACTGATAGACATGAAACCATGTTGGGAGCGTTGCCCTTGCAATAAACTCCATGTACAACTTGTCAAAAAACTAGTAAACGGAGAAATAATGAAAGTATGGGAGCGAGGCCTCTTCAGTAACATAAAGTACTAGGCAGAGACTAGTAGTCTGAACGTTACTGGAAGTATGGGATTAAAACCCCTTTAGTAACATAAGATACTAGTCGGTAACTAGCAATTGCAGCGTTACTGGAATTATGGGAGCGAGACCCTTCAGTAAACTATATGCAATACTAGTCGGGAACTAGTAATTGGAGTATTGCTGGAAATAAGGGAGTGAGACCCCTTCACTAAACTACGCGTAGTACTAGTCGGGAACTAGTAAACGGAGTATTACTGGAAGTATGGGAACGAGTCCCCTTCAGTAAACTATGCGCAATACTAGTCGAGAACTAGTAAAATGGAGTGTTATTAGAAGTATGGGAGCGAGGCCCCTTTAGTAAACTACACGCAATACTAGTCGAGAACTAGTAAAATGGAGTGTTACTGAAAGTATGGGAGCGAGGCCCCTTCAGTAAACTACGCGTAGTACTAGTCGAGAACTAGTAAACGGAGTGCTACTGGAAGGATGGGAGCGAGGCCCCTTCAGTAAACTATGCGTAGATCTAGTCGAGAACTAGTAAATGGAGTGTTTCTGGAAGTATGGGAGCGAGGCTCCTTCAGTAAACTACGCATAGTACTAGTCGAGAACTAGTAATCGGAGTGTTACTGGAAATATAGGAGCGAGGCCCCTTCAGTAAACTACACGTAGTACTAGTCGAGAACTAGTAAAACGGAGTATTACTGGAAATATGGGAGCGAAGCCCCTTCAGTAAACTATGTATAGTAGTAGTCAGGAACTAGTAAACAGAGTATTACTGAAAGTATGGGAGCAAGACCCCTTCAGTAAACTACGCGCAATACTAGTCGAGAACTAGTAAAACGGAGTGTTACTGGAAGTATGGAAGCGAGGCTCCTTTAGTAAATTATGCGCAATACTAGTCGAGAAAAAGTAAAAACGGAGTGTTAGTGGAAGTATGGAAGCGAGGCCCCTTCAGTAAACTACGCATAGTACTAGTCGAGAACTAGTAAACGAAGTGTTACTGGAAGTATGGGAGCGAGGCCCCTTCAGTAAACTATGCATAGTACTAGTCGAGAACTAATAAACGGAGTGTTACTGGAAGTATGGAGTGAGCCCCCTTCAGTAAACTACGCGTAGTACTAGTCGTAAATCAGTAGAACAGAGTTGTAATGGAATCATGGGAGTGAAGCCCCTTCAGTAACATAGCATACTAGTTGGAAACTAGTAGTGTGTTACTAGAAGTGTGAGAGCAAGGTCCCTTCAGTAAACTCGCACATATAGCAGTTGTGAACCAGTAAACAGAGTTATACTGGAAGTATGTAAAGTTGACTGGAAGTCAATTAGCAAGGGAGAGATGAATCTTGCTGGTAGCTTTAGTCGTATCCTTGGGCGGACAATGAGAATTCACAGGTTGACTTGTGGAAATGTCATGGTTGGCCCTAAGGGATTGATGACGAGATCCTTCACGTGGGGCGATGAGTTCCTTGGGCGGGCCAAGACCGGTCTTAAGTGCCATGCAAAGATGTCTCGGTTGGCCCAAAGGAGGTGACGATGGGGTCCTGCACTTGATCTTGATTAATTCCTTGGGCAGGCCAAGACAAGCCGTGTGTTGCCATGCAAAGATGTCTCGGTTGGCCCAAAGGAAGGGACAATGCAATCCTGTACGTGCGTTGTTACAGAAGTAGTCATTAAGCAAGGATGACTCGACTAGCCCAAAGGGAGTCCTTGGGTAGGCCAAGACAAGTCGTATGTTGCCGTGCGTAGATATCTGGGTTAGCCCGAAGGAACTCCTTGGGTGGGCCAAAACAAGTTGCATATTGCCATGGGAAGATGTCTAGGTTAGCCCGAAGGAATACCTTGGACGGGCCAAGACAGTTCATACGGCGCTGAAGTAAGGATGAATGAAGATGCCCTATTTTGGGTAAACTCTGATCCCCTGATCGAGTGGTTGAACAAATTCTTTGGAAAAAAACCCCTTGTGTCAATATATAACTCGAGACAATGGTTAAACAAATTCCCTAAAGATCTCCATAAAACCTCCTTGAATCGGGTCTCAGTCTTCTCATGGGTGATTGGCGATCTTGATTTGTTGGTGATTGCCGATGAAGTCATGTCACTTGTTGATGGAGCTGTGCTAGTTTGTTGATGATCCCGACTAGTCGGAATCAATTCCAACTGGTCACTGGTGGTGTGAGTCCCCCTCCCGGCTGGTCGTGTAGTCGAAGTAGTTGTCGGCGGGTCACCGAGTGCCTTGGCGATGGTGAAGTAGTCATCGAGGACTTGAGGGTCCTGCCTTTTTGGAACAATGCTAGGGCCAACAGGTTGTCGAGGTTGATGGCACAAAAAGGTGGGCTAAGTAGGGTAGCTTGGAGGACTCCGTGCCATTCCGATACCCGAGCCTGCCTGACCAGGTTGAAAACGCAGAATGGTGGGCTACGGGTAGCTTGGAGGACTCATGCCCTTCTTATGCCCAGGCCCGCCCAACCAAGTTGTAGGCATAGAAAGCTAGGCTGAGCCGGGTAGCTTTGAAGACTCATTCCCTTCCAATGCCCTAGCCCGCCCTACCAAGATGGAGGTGCAAAAGGGGTGGGCTGATTCGGGTAGCTTGGAGGACTCGTGCCCTTCCAATGCCCTGGCCCGCCCTACCAAGATGGAGGCGCAAAAGGGGTGGGCTTAGCCGGGTAGCTTGGAGGACTTGTGCCCTTCCAATGCCCTAGCCTGGCCTACCAAGATGGAGGCGCAAAAGGGGTGGGCAGAGCCGGGTAGCTTGGAGGAGTCGTGCCCTTCCAATGCCCTGGCCCGCCCTACCAAGATGGAGGCGCAAAAGGGGTGGGCTGAGCCGGGTAGCTTGGAGGAGTCGTGCCCTTCCAATGCCCTAGCCCGCCCTACCAAGATGGAGGCGCAAAAGGGGTGGGCTGAGCCGGGTAGCTTGGAGGAGTCGTGCCCTTCCAATGCCCTGGTCCGCCCTACCAAGATGGAGGCGCAAAAGGGGTGGGCTGAGCCGGGTAGCTTGGAGGATTCGTGCCCTTCCAATGCCCTAGCCCGCCCTACCAAGATGGAGGCGCCATCAGGCCGTGGTGGCCATTTGGTCAAGGTAGTGGCATTGTTGATGAAGTCCGAGTAGTCGGGGGGGGGGGGACAGGAGCCCTTTGATGGATGTTGGCTAGTCCTTCTCCGACTTGTAGTAGACGATCCAAATCCTCCATCGACTTGTAGTAGGTGATCCAAATCCTCCTCTGGCTTGTCGTAGACGATCCAAATCCTCCTCTGACTTGTAGTAGTGGACCTCCGACCAAGAGGGATTCGGTTCAAGGGTTTCTGAGTTGTCGATCGAGTTGTCAATTGCACGGTTGACGTCCATGCGGGTGGTACGGGTGCTTCACGCTTCTTCTAGTTGGGAAAAATTGATTTCCGATGAGACCATTGGTGAGGTTGTGCGGGAGCAAGGCCCCTTCAGTAAACTACGCGTACTACTAGTTGGAAACTAGTAGACGGAGTGTTACTAGAAGTTTGGGAGCAAGGCCCCATTTAGTAACATAGAAAAACTAGTCGAGAACTAGTAATCTGAGCGTTATTGAAGTATTTGGTAGACAATCACGTAGGTGCTGTATTTGACTAATTAATGGGTTCCACTAATCATTGCAAAATGAGCAACCAATTTTGGCAGTTGCATGGTTCGACTGCGACAGGGTTCCCTGAGTTTAGTGAGGGAGTCGTGATTAACCGGAATAATGAACATAAATAGCGACCCTGACTTAGTGGTAAAAAGGGGTGCTTTTAGGCGTGCGGAACCCCTTGTTTTAGGATATAACCCCAAAACAATGGTTTAAACAACGAAACACCTAAAAGACCCTCAGAAAACCTCCTTGAGCCAGGTACTTAATTTATGAATAAATCATTAGTCGGGTAGTCCCGTCGCCATTCTTCATTACACTTGGCGGAGCTCCAAGGGCCCTCCAAAGGGCTTGACATTCAAACGCCGAATGCTTGCTCTTCAGGTGGCACGGGCATTGCCCGTGGAGGGCTTCCTCGAATCGTTTCTTTGATCTGGGAGTCTTCCTTCTACAGGTGGATTGTTCCCCGGCTTCTGGGTTCCGCTTTCGAGTCATCTCCAGGTAGTCGAGAGGGTGCTAGTAGCCGGTGGGGCTATAGGCCTCCGCTTCTTTGCGCTCCTGCTGCCTGGCAATGATGACATTGCGGGCGTCTCGGCCAGTGTTGATGATGGCATGAAGGTCACCCGTGGAGGATTCATGGAGGTTCCCGCTCCCCTGCTGGTTCATCTTGATGGCATGGTGCCTGCATTGGGCAGGCTTCGCATTGATAAGCCTACGGCATTCCTTCTTGATGTTATCTATGTCTGCCACCTTGATGTTGGATGAGGATTCACTATCCATTGTTACATCCACGTCTTCATCGAGTGGATCAAGGAGGTAGTCATCATAGTCATCTAGCTGGACCCGCTCTAGGCCTTCACAATCCTCGTCAATGTGGATCATGAGTACTTCTTGATTGGGGGCGAAGCATTTGGCACTCCACACCGCCTGGCCCTCGTCTTCGTCGTCAGATGGGGGAGGGGTCTGCCTTCTTGAAAAGGGAGTTCCCTGGGTGTGGCAATGAATCGTGGTGGACTTGATTTGAGAGACCTGGAGGGTTTCATGACCTTCCGATGCCCAAACCTGCCCGACCAATCTGATCCACTTACCAGACCCTGGGTCACATGAGTAGATGGATTCGAGTAGTTGTCGGAAACCATAGCCCCCTGACGGGCGGTGGCTTCTCCTTCTCCGAGTGGTGGAGAATGATCAAAATCCTCTTCCAATACGGAGAGGGTCCTGAGTTGAACCGCCTCGAACCGATTTTGATCCGTGAGCGATTTATCCATGGAGCCAACTAGTCAGAGCTAAATCCGATTAGTCGTTGACTGTGCGGAGCTAGTCGCCGAGTAGTTTGCGGCTCATTCCCGACTAGTTTCTAGTCGAGATGAGTTGTCGAAGTTGTCATTGGGGCTACCGATATGTCGAAGCAGTCATGACTGCGGCGCGAGTCGAGTAGTTGAGGTCGTCGCTGCAGCACGTCGATGTTGTGATGTGAGATGAAGTTGAGCGGAGTAGTCAAAATCTTTTGGCTCCCTAGGATCGATACGCTGAGGGGTGGATTGTGCCACAACGCAGGAGTCGTATTTGTGTAACTCGGAGGGCCCTAGACCCTTCCAGTACACGAAACGGCCTTGCGGTGTAGATGTTATAGTTAAACCCGGATGATTACCCGTAAATGACTCGGAGTAATCATCAGGTTGTGAGTGGATAACGAGAACTAGGGCCTCCCGACAAGCGGTGGCTCCCCCGTCCTCGAGTCCTCCTTAGCTCGAACTTTTAGTTGACGGGTACTCTCTGTTTGAGTCTGAATCGTAGTCGAGAACGGGAGGGTCCCGACGTGCGGTGGCTCCCTCGTCTCGAATCTTGAAGAGGCGATCCAAGTCCTCCTCCAAGTTGGAGAGGGACTTGGATCACGAAGCCTCCTCAGATCAGTTTGAATCCAATCTGAGTAGTCCTGGTGCAACACGAGTTAAAGTCGTGTCGGAAATGAACATCCTTTCAATCTACCTGGTAGATCGGGGAGCAACAACTCGTCGAGATCATCAGCGAAGGAGTCGAGGTTGCTGTGTCGAGTTGCTGCAGAGGCCTTCAGGTTCCTGTAATCAACTAGGTGGCTGATGAAGCCACCCAAGCCGTTGGCGACGCAGATCTAGGAGCCAAAGATGAAGGTTGTGCTCTCGTCGAGCACGTTGCTGGTGAAGCTGAGAGATGCCATCAAGTTCTCCAGTGGATGCTCGATGAACAGCCCTACCTGGCGTGCCAGCTGTCGGTGTTTTACTGCCACGCCCATCGAGGGATACCCCCAAGGTGGTGAGTTTGTAGATAGGGTGTCGCCGAGATCAGGAACTCGAAGGTGCAAGGAACACAAGGTTTAGATAGATTTGGGCAGCCGAGAGCGTAATACGCTACATCCTGTATGGTTTGTATTGCCTTTGATGGTGATCGGGTGATCTCCCGTATGATTCCCATTCTTGGAGGGGGTCCAGTCCGCCCTTATATAGTCTAAGGTGACAAGTTTACATGAAAGTTCTAGTCGGATACATACCCTAGAGTCCTACCCGAATATTTTTCTAGTAGTTCCCTACTGTATCCAACTAGTTTTACTACTGTATGAGCAGTTCTACTAGGCTAACAGATGTAGGGCGTGGACCATATCCCATCCCTTATCCTAGGAAAAGTACATCATGTGCACAGTCCCATGTGCCCGGGTCTAACATGGGCTACACCTCGTAGTCTCTCTGGGCATCAAGCGACTGCTTGTCTACGGTGACTCCTTGTTGGTAGTCCAACAAGTCAGCAATGAGTGGACGTCAACAAGGACATCATGGACGCATACATCACAGAGATACACAAGCTCAAGAACAAGTTCTCGGGGATGGAAATCCATCATGTGATTCTCGACAACAATGTGGGAGCGGATGTGCTCTCAAAACTGGATTCTGATTGAGCTAACATCCCACCAAGAGTTTTCGTTCATGAGTTTGCATCACCCTTCCATCAAGACACCAGATTCAAGTTCCATCACTCAGGGTCCAAAGGAACCCGACCAAGAGGTCTTGATGATCGAGGTCCACTGGCGGGTGACCTTCATCAACTACATCTAGGAGCACGAACTACCCCCCGACGTCAACCCAAAAAGTGTTGAGGCTAGACGCATCTTAAGACGCAGTAAAGGGTATGTTCTAGTCGGGGATAACTTGTACAAGCGTGGATCAACATCATGCATACTCATGAAGTCTGTCTGCACGGAGGAGGGTAGAGAAATACTCCAAGAGATTCACGAAGGAGTGTGCAGGAACCATGCCGCTTTTCGCACACTAGTTGGCAACACTTTTAGATCTGGTTTCTACTGGCCGACTGCTTTGGCAGATGCCAAAGCACTTGTTCACCAGTGCACAAACTGTCAGTTCTTTAGCAAACAGCCCCATATTCTGGCTCACAACATCATCACCATATCACCTTCAAGGCTATTTGCATGCTAGGGCCTGGACAAGATAGGGCCCTTGACCACTGCGCCGGGTGGTTTTACTCACATGTTGGTGGTCATCGACAAGTTTACCAAGTGGATCGAGTAGAAGCCAATCATAACGCTTTCTGCGGATCGAGTGGTTAGTTTTATCTATGATATCTTGCACCATTTTGGTTTCCCCAACACTATCATCACGGACCTGGGATCCAATTTCCACTCGTATCAGTTCTAGGATTTCTGTGAACGCAGTTCCATTGAAGTCAAGTACATTTGACTGACTCACCCGCGGGCCAATGGCCAGGTTGAGCACGCCAACGACTTGATTCTTGATGACTTGAAGAAAAGACTCTACGACAAGAACAGCAGAAAGGGCAGCTAGTGGATCAATGAGATCTCATCAGTAATCTGAGGGCGTCGCACGCAACCAAGTATGGCCACAGGACAGTCACCTTTCTTTCTCATATATGGGTCTGAAGCTATATTACCAGCTGACGTAATGTGGAAGTCTCCTCGACTGGAGATGTTTGAAGAAGGTGAGGCTGACCCCTCAAGATATCTCGAGCTTGACTCAGCTGAGAAAATCAGATGCAACATCTTTCTCCAGTCGGCCCGCTACTTACAAGGAGTCCATCATTACCACGACCGGAATGTTCAACGACTCTCTTTCAATGTTGGAGACATGGTTCTTTGACGAATCCAAGATGAAACCGGGTTACACAAGCTTAACTCGCGATGGGAGGGGTCTTTCATCGTGCACAAGGTTACAAGACGAGGGTCATATCGCTTACAGTATCCTGATGGCCAAGAGGTTCCTAATTCCTAGAATATCGAGCATCTACGCCGTTTTCATCCTTAGCCAACCAAGTCATCTTCTGTAGGCGCCTGCAGATCAAATTTTTAGTACAACTCTATTTTACTGGTTCACGACTGGTATTACGTGCAAGTTTGCCGAAGGGGCCTTGCTCCTATATTTTCAGTAACAGATTACTGGTTTCCGACTAGTACCTTATGTTACTGAAGGGGCCTTTCTCCCATACTTCCAGTATAACTCTGTTTTACTAGTTTATGACTGGTATTATGGGCAAGTTTGCTGAAGGGGCCTCGCTCCCATACTTCCAGTAATAGATTACTAGTTTCCGACTAGTACTCTATCTTATTGAAGGGGCCTCGCTCCCAGGACAAGGCGTTTACTAGTTTCCGACTTGTTTTACGCGTGTTTTCAACTACTTCGACTACTCGTCTCGCTTACACATCTAGTTGGACAAGATTCCGACTTGTTGGTTTCTTTAACCGTACAAGATCCAGCGATAACTTGGCCAGTGCCTAAGCTTGGGGGCTGGTGCCACCGACTACCAGGCGTATACTATGCGACTCATTTAGCTCCCAGGCTCAGGGGCTGGATGCGATAGGGCTCTCAGCGTATTTTTGGCGACAACTCTCAAGCTTTACGGCTGGACGCAGTAAAACTACTCGGAAGATCCCAATTCAAGAGGCTTTTTGAAGATTTATCACGGGAAGATAATTGTTTAACTATTATTTTTGGGATTTTATTCCGAAATAAGGGGTTTCTCATATTTTTAACCCAGAGATCTTATCTAGCCATTGACTTAGAGAAAAAGACTTGATTTGAACGGTAGTTCTTCCCAAAAAGAGCGGTTTTCGAATTTCTGGACCAATTTTGCCCATCTTAACCATCAAATCCTTATCGTCATATATTGCATGCCACAATTCTTTTGGATCCTTTATTCCAAACCTTGGGGATTTGGATTCAAGACTCGGGGGCTGCGGGAAATGTGTCATCAGCGACTTATTTTTCAAATCTTTTGGAAATAAGAACAGAAGACTCAAGATTAAATTGACCCTCAGCCTGATTCTACGAGTCAACCTAAGGCTTGGGGGCTACTTCATATGGCGTGCGAGTTTAATTGCACCCCATATAAAAGAAGATTTGATAACTACTTGGGACATGAGCACCTCACAGCCTCGATGCAGCCAAGCAAGTACTCGGAGGACACCTTCAAGATGTAGTTTGGGAGAACTTGAAGACGCCTTCAGAAGTACTCGGAATCCTGCAGTACTCGACTATGAAGAGCTCAAGTGTTTGTCAGACGTGAGCCCACGAAACTGCGCACATAGGATACGTCTTACAGGATAAGGGGTGGGACATGGCCCACACCCTACACCAGTTGTAACTACTCGTAACGTAGTAGAACTACTCATACAGTAGTAAAACTAGTCGGAGACGGTAGGAAACTATCTGAAAATTACTCGGGTAGGACTCCTGGGCTCGTATCCAACTAGGACTTCCATATAACCCTGTGCCCCCAAACTATATAAAGGCAGGCAGGAACCCCCTCCCAGCAGGAGATCACTCGGTCACCATCTAAGGCAACACAAACCACAAAATACGTAGGGTATTATGCTCTCAGCGGCCCGAACCTGTCTAAACCTTGAGTTCCTTGCACCTTCGAGTTCCAGATCTCGGCGACACCCTACCTAAAAACTCACCACCTCGGGGGTATCCCACGGTGAGCGTGGCGGTAAAACACCGACAGCAGGTGCTGAGGATTAGGTTGGACACTAGAGTCAACTTGCCATATAGGGCCAACTACTCCAGTAGCAGGAGGTGCAGTCCCCTCTGCTATGGCAGCAGGGGCCACTATTCCACATGCTCATCCTCATGAAGGGATGGGGCACAATGCCATCATGATCCGGGGGGCACGCCTCCGTCATGATGGAGTGACAGAGCGTGGTGTCAGGGACGAAGCACGATGCACAGGGACAAGACGAGACGACCACTCCATGATGCAGGACTTGGACGATGGATGCCGAAGGGCTCCAACTGATAGGATTGACAGCCCCCACTGACAGAGTAGACAACTCCGACCAGCGGGGCTTGGGACTTTCACTATCTCTCTCGACCTCACTTTTCTCCTCTTAATTCCCTATAAAGGAGGCCTCCCTTGGACCATAAAAGGGAGTCTTCCACCTAGGAAACAAGAGAGACAAATTATCATCTTCTCCACTCAAAAGCTTATAACTCGCCAAACTCTCCTGAGCACCTGGGCTCAAGCAATACAACCGACATACCTCCAACTAGACGTAGGGCATTTCGTCTGAACCAACATAAACATTGAGTCATTGTATGCTAGGCATGCCAACAGCAGATAAGGAGATGCCTCCCTATGACCTCCCTCCGAAGCCTCTACTCGCTAGCTGCCGCCTCTCCCGGCCTCCACCTCTGCTGCTCCACCAACCCTCCATGCCAACACCGCGAAGATGACCCGGAGCACTGGAGTGGTGCCGGCCATGCCGAAGAAGGCAGCACCCTGCAGGGACACCCCACGCCCACACCCCCAACCTCCTCCACACCTCTGCTTCCGTGAAGGTCCCCGCCGGCCGCCTCCGCACCAGCACACAGCCCCCGGGACTGTCACGCTCCCGCGCCCGCGCCCACACCTGCGCAGCAGCCCCCGCCGGCTGCCTCCACGCTAGCACAAGGCCACCGCACGTCCTCTTCACATTTCCGTGCCGCCACCATGGGCGCTGTCCCACCGCTTCAGATCCATCTGATTCCACCCTCGAGGCGGCAAATGCAGCCCTGCCGCCGCCATCCTTGCCATCACACGGGCTTCCAGTGACGTGCTCAGGCGGCGGCGAGGCGAGGGGGCTGGGGGTAGGGGCGGCGGCTAACGTTTGAGGTGCTGCCCGTGTCGCCTCCCCGGGAGAAAGAGCGACGCGGGAGCCTCTGTGTGAGTAGGGGATGACCAGTCTTGTGACAGTTCATGTATTTGTAATGCTAGGCATATAACTTGTTAGTGTGAAGTATGTGTTTGTTAGTGTAAAGCTTGTGTGTTATGTGAAACTTTTGAAAACTTAAAAGTGCAAATAAAAAGGGTAACTTTTGTAATTACAGAAAAATCTAGGGTTGTTTTTGTAAAATGTATTTGGATAAGGGTAATTTCAAAATAAGTGAAAGGTGGTTTTGTAAACATGTTTTTCATTTTATTCCCTGTAAAAAAATATATATTTATCCAAAAGTCTCATTTGAAATGTGTGTGTTGAAGTATGTAAAAATCATGGGTAAAGTGGTGAAAATAAGGGTGTTTATGTGATTTTATAAAAGTACAAGTCCTTTTACGCAAGTATTAAATTTACAAAAGTAACTTTCAAAATTTACTTAGGGCTAAAGTGCAAAAAGTGCAAGTCATCATGACATGTCTATCCAACCATTATGACGAGTCTATCCCGTCATCATGACGTGTCATAAATGCTTGCATTTAGGTCCTGAATTTTATAAAGTTACGTTCTTTAGGACAAAAGCAATTCAAATCCGACTTTTGTTCAAAGATTCACGTGTAAAAATATAAGTTTTGAGTTTTTGAACTTGAGCCCTAAATCAATGTTGTAGAGTTTGAAAAACTCTTCAACTTTTGTTTTGGGCATTTCTTCATTAGGGTTTTAAATCAACGGGAAATTTTGCTTTACAAACGAGCCCCTGCAATTTTCTGAAATCGCGCATAAGTCCTTAGGAAATCTCTTTTCCCCTTCTCCTCTGTTCTCTTATCCCCGGCGCCCTTATCTTCTTTCCCACCGGCGGCAACAGCATCAAAACATTTTTTTTCTTCCTCTTTCTTCCTCTGTTCTTCTTCCCGTGGACCCCCTTCTCCAATCACGGGCGCTCGGGAATCCAGGAGCTAGGGGCCCGAGCGGTAGGTCAAGCGCGTGCGGCAGGCGGACGTGCGGGCTGGCGGGCCCAGGCGGGGCGTGCGCGGGCGAGCGGCGCGCAGGCGGAGAGCGGCTCGGGCGCGTGCGGCTCGGCCAGGTGCAGGTGGCGGAGCGTTGGCGCGTAGCGCGTGGTGCGAACGGTAGGAGCACGCGCAGGAGGCGCGTGCGTCGCAGGAGGCCGGCGGCGCGCGGACGCGTGGCCCAGGCGGCGGGTGCTCGGGACTGGGCGAACCCAAGGCAGGCGGCGCGCAGGTGGGCCGAGGCAGGCGGCGCGCAGGCGGGCGGCCCCGAGCGGAACCAGGCGCGCGCGTGGCACAGGCGTGCGGAGGACTGCGGCCGAGCGAGCAACAGCGGGTTCCAGGCTGTGGCGCGCTGGAGCAAGGGGCCAGAGGCGGAGGCTGACGGCTGCGGCGTGGCGGCGCTCTGGCGCTGGAACAGAAGCAGACGCAGGGCGAGCAGGAGCAACTGGCGACGATGTGCAGGGAAGTTGTGTGCGCGGGGATAATTCGGCAAGGCCGGAGCAGAGCGGGCCCATGGGCATGAACAGGCGATGCTGGAGTACAACGTGTCGAGCAACGGCACGCGTAGGAGAAGTTGCGGTGGAAAGCTGTTGCGCGAGATGCAGGAATGCGATGGCCGTATCAAGGACGCAGCTCAAGTGTTCGATGAAATGCCGATACGCGTGGTGCTGGAGGACGCGAGGATCCTGCTGTTGGGCGAAGCGTCAAGGGTGCAAGATGCCGTCGGGCGGATGTGGCGATGGTGTGTAGAGCAACGGTGTGCAGGTGCGGCGTGATAAGGCCGAGGCGACGCGGGTCCAGCAGATGAGGAAGAAGAGGAGCAACAGCACGAGGTGGTCGAGGCGGAAATAGCGGCGCGGGTTTGACAGCAGCTGGTCTGCAAACAGCATGACATCCAGGGCTTCCTTCCAGGGTTCGACCACGTCGAGTGCTCGGCGTGGGGCGGCGGAGGCCACAGATAGTGATGCGGCTACGCTTTTGGCGAGGCGAGCCGGAGGAAAAGCGGCGAAGCGAAGGCGAAGGTCCGAACGGATTTGGACTAGCACGTCCGCAGATGCGAGCGAGAGTGTTCTACCAGTGGCCGACTCGGCTCGTTTTTGCAGGCGCGTGCGTATGCAAAGCAACAAACCACGTGCAAGCAAGTTAGAGGCCGATGGTGTGAAAGCAGAACGAAAGCGGCGGCCTTGCGAATGGTTGCGCAAGTATGCCGACAGTGCACGCACCAGAGCAGTCAGGTCAAGGAGGGTTTCTTCTTGTGCGAGCAGAGGTGCTCGGTCGGCCATGCTTTGGCATCGCATGTGCGTGGGCAGAGGAAGTTCAACCCGTGAGCAGGAAAACCCTAGGGTTCGCGGAAAAATCGGTATAGCGAACCCATTCGGCTCCATCGTCTCGTCCCATGATCCACGACATCCAACAGTTCTTACCCTCGTGGATCACTCAACCGCCATCATCACAAATAACTGCGGGAATTACCTCCTCGGCCATTCTCTACTCACTACAATTCCCGGCAAGCTTCTTCGTCAACCATGGAATCTCGTCATCGTCGAGCTCATCTTATCGCCGATTCTGTTCATCGCGGGAGTTCACTTTCCGTCTGTTCTTCTCCACATCCAAGGTTTGCCCTGATTCTCTGAATCTTCCTAATGCCGGCGACTCCTTTGCCGGAATATTGTCGTTATCTTCCTGTTCTTTGTTTTCCCTGACCAGGGACTTAATTGCTATGTTTTAGAAAGTTCTAGGGTGTCCCTTGTAAAATTTCCAAAGCTTTCTTTATTTCAAATCAGTGAACTTCTACATTTCATAGATTTTCGTAGGAAGTTCATAAAAATGTAAAATCAGTTTTGTTTGAAACCCTAAGTCAAACTCTACAAGTTTTATGTTGTGATCTTGAGTTGAAGTCTTTGATGTGTGGTCTAGGTCAAATGTTAAGGAATAAATGTTTTATTGTGCTTTATATTGTATGCTTGTATTATGGCTGAAAAGTAAGCCATAGAATATATGTCTTAAATAGAGATGTGTGATGTTTAGTTAATCCTTTCATATGAGTACTCTTATCCCTGCCATCAAGACTTTAACCTTGTCTTGATTGCTGTTTCCTTAAGATCCTTTTCGTAAAAGGATCCCTGTTAGTTTGTATGTATCTGCTGCTTAGCTAATACTTCTCGACAGCTATGCTTCAGTGTCAGGTTATCAACCCAGCCACTTAGCATCTGTTTTCTTTGAGCCTATGATGTTTCTGCGTAACAGCTGTCAGCCGATACATTTCTTTTGATATGTTTCTACCATCGGCTGGTTAGCTGATACGGTTGTTATCCTTCTTATATCGGCTACTGTCGATACAATTCCTTTGTTCTGTCCTACATCGGCTGCACCTAAATGATGTATCGGAGTTGCACGCACGACCTTAAGATTCTTGTTATCGGCCGATCCAAACCGATTCTAGCTGTCTTCCATAACAATCTAATATGGCCGATCAATCCTTAGTTTTCCCATCCTTATCCACACACTTCTATCAGCCGATTTATCGACTGAGAGATCGGCTATATATCTATCGGTCACATACCCTTAACCACACTCCAATCGGCTGTACGTCACTCAATTGTTGTGCTGACGTAATCGAGCCGATACAACCACACCTAGTTACCTAGGATGACACTTAAGCACATCTCAGTTAAGATAACTGCTTTATGAATCATCCCTCTGCTAAGGTAATTGATGCTTTCATCGATCAATTAGGAAACCAATGCACCTTTCCATCGGCTAAACCTCTGTGGTTTCCAATCGGCTCTGTTGTAATCTTCAACGAGTAGCCGATTCTAGTTAGTTGTCCCCCTAAAATTCTGTCTAGGTTTAGTTCAGATCTTTTTGGTTGTTATGTGAATAATGTGTTATATGAGTGCTGGATTGCAACTTTGCTGTAAAATAAAATAGTTTTGTGTGCACACTTGAATGTAATGTTGCAGTACATGTAGATACGACTACTTCGGCAACGGTACCTACGAGATCTCCCAGGAGTCTACAGAGGATATTCCTTAAGACCAAGCCAATGTCACCAAGGGATTATCTGAAGCCCCGAACCAAAGTTCGGAAGATATTGACATTTCTAACTTCAGCCCCACCAGTAAAGGCAAGCCCCGGTGCACATCCCAATATTTCAAGTTATTATAATTTTATTATTATATTATATATCTTGCATTACGTCTAGGAGTTGAGATGAAACCCTAGTTGCAAAAGATCTTAGGAAACCAATGTATTGTACCCGAGTCCATACCGTTTAGATGCTCTACTAAATAGGACCGGTAAAAGTCGGGTGGTTTCCTGTCACTCGCACAATATAGGAGTTGTAATGTTTACATTCCTGTTATCACTATAAGGATGACGGACGGGAGTTTTGTGAGGTATCATGGTTGAGGTGATACCCCGTCTGTGTTGTTGAATTTTGATAAGGTCGCAGTGTGTGGTGATCGGGGTTAAGCGTTTCAAAGTACTAACCACATGCCGTGAAATATGGTAAGCGGTAAGCCTAGTAGCCAATCGGCCCGAGGAGTGGATATACCTCCTACCACTCGTCTTGCTTCTTCTGGTTACTTATGTTCGACGTGTGGGAATACGTGTTGCAAGGGCAACCAGGAGTACGGGTTTTGTAGTCGCGCTATAGACATACGTCCTGCACTTTGGAAGTGCGTATGGTCCTGCAGTCGCTTGTAGTGGATCTGATCCACGAGTCGGAATGAAAGGTAAACGGTTGCTTCGGAACGACCCTTTGGTGTTCCAAGCGTGTGAGTTAGGTTTACCTTGCAAGGTTAAATTCGATTCAGAATCGTCCGCTTCTCACGATGGTTGAGACTGCTTAATCCCTTTGTCACATTGAGTAATAAGAGCAATCTTATGATTATCAAAGATGATGCTTGATCAAAGATTTTACCATGTTTGAGTAGTTACAGGTGCTTACCTAGAATGGATAATCAACTAGAATCTGAAAGCTAAAAGTTGAAATTAAGGATCCACTCTTAGTTGCTTTTCAGCTGAAACTAAATCCAGAACCATTATAAGCCTTTATAAGTCTAGTTACATGGCTAAATATACCATAACCGGGTAAGACTTGCTGAGTATTAGTATACTCAGCCTTGCTAGTTTTATGTTTTTCAGGTAAAGCCTTTGAAGACCCTACTCTTCCCCTATTTTGGCCCTGTGCTCTTCCAGAAGGTTGGTCCGTGGAATGGGATCCGTCCCCGGCCAACACGGATAATACCGAGTGATGTCGTGCCCGGGCTTAGCATGACATCCGTCTTGACGACGTGTTGTAATCATCGCGTATGTTTTTCCGCTGCTAAAAACCATAACTCTAACAGTTTGTAGTAACTTTTCTAAATTTGAAACTTCGTACTGCTTTTGGAAACTCTTGTAATGTAATCCCTGTGATGTAAAATATGATGGTGACTGTATCTCTGGACTCACCTTCGTGTGAGGTAACCTTATTTGATTCTGTGTATCGGTGGTTTATCGGGACGTTACCCGACAGGCCAAGGGATTATACCGTTTGAAGCACGTTGGAGCACTCGGAAGTGGACTCGCGTACTTGAGCCGGTATAATTCAGATTGGTTCTGCCAAAAGTCTCGGTACAAGAGTACATCTCCACCAAAGAGTTGGGGTCTTACCCAGGACGCGGGAAAGGCTTTAGCCAAGTGATAAATGAAGTATGAATGATGAGCAGTAGAGTGAGTTTCGCAAATGTCCCTAGCAAGAGCGAGAGAAATCCGCAAGCGCTGCAGGCTGCAGCTATGCAGGTCAACCAAGCTCCGCCACGACAGTTTTAGCCTCCATGGCCACCCGTACTGTCGTATTTTCCATAGAAAAATATGTCCAATTTTACATCCCACACAATGAAAAAGTCCAATTTACAGCACATTTTAGTCTGAACATATTATAAATAATTTCCGATCAACGTTCCGAATCTCAACTCAAAACTTAACTTGATTAAGAAGATAAAAAATAAATAAATGAATGCTATGAATTTTAGCGGGGTTCTGAAAAATCGTCCACGGTGACAGAAATATGAATAGCTTTTGAAAAGCTGTCTGAAATGACCACATACATATGATTGTTTTTGTACAAAAGACCATCTGTTATACTCCCTCCATTCTATTAAGAGTGCAATTCTAATTTTTTATACAGATTAGCAGTAATGTGAAAAAACTCTCATACTTTCATTAGTTTGCCACATACGGTTAGTTTTAGCATGCAAATCTGACCACTTAATTAGGCAGTCAGTTGAGATCTAAACTCGAATCTAGGATTTTTTTTTAAAAGAAGGATTGCACTTTTTATAGGACGGGAAGGATATTGTCGATGGTTTTAAAGCATTGCCGCCTATAATGAGCAGAGGCGGAGCCTAGTGGAGGTTACACTAGGCTCTGGCCCCGTTGATTTAGCAAAGTTAATAAAGATTTACGAGTATATCTATAGCCATGAGCCGATAAGCACTTTTTTAAACTAACACTTGTGCAGTTCATTATCAATGAACAATTTGGCCCCTCCTTGATTTCAAGTCACGCTCCGCAGCTGATAATGAGTATGTATGTTTTATACATTCTAATGTGAAAAACTATCTGACTAATATGGATATTAGACTATGCATAATGTTACATAAACACCACCTGCGATGTCTTAATAGGTCAGGAAAGAGACAAAGAGTAGCTTTAGGCAAGATCTGTGCATAAGTGCAGTTGCCTCTCAAATCAAGGATGATGCATTGTTTATCTGTTTTACTGTGTTCTTTCTTACTTGATTATCATATCATATCATAACTTTGGCAACATAAATTTCTAATTGTGTGTTTTTTTGTGTGTGTATCCTTGTTGATTCTTGAAACCTCAAGTAGCAACGAAATGAAGTTTGCGGTTGACTCATGCGCAGCATGTGCCCTTGCTCATGCCTGAACTACAACAGAAGCGTGTGTTGGACTGACCGAGCACACCTACCTACCCATGGCGCTCCCTGCATGTCGTAACGAAACCAAGCAAAGGCCTACCATATAGTATAACGTTAATCTCTCACAACGCAAATGCCAGCCAGTCCTTGTTTAAGTGAACAGGATCCCGACGCCTCAGCAAGTGAAGTATGTTGACCTTTACCAGATTACCACACGCCGCGGTCGCTACCCTCCATATGCTACTTGCCGGGGTACTGGCGGCGATCTCAACCACGGCGAGGGCCAAGGTGGTGGTCTTGCCGAACTGCAACTTCCAGGAGGTGGACCTGGTGCCGTGCATGGTGGCGGGCGGCGCCGCGGGAGGAGGCGGCGGCGGCAACATCAGCGACGCCTGCTGCTCGTCGCTGAACAGTGCTCTGGACGCCGGCCACCTCTGCGTGTGCTCGCTGCTGCTGTCCAACGGCGTGTTCGCCTCCCTCGTGACCAGCCTCACCCTCCCGCTCGTGCTGCCGCTGCCCGGGTGCGTCCTCTACGCGCCTTCCCTCGCCACTTGCCAAGGTACGCCGGATTCTTTGCCTCTGTCGCCGGCAGTCCTGAGGTGAAATAGAACTAGTAACAGCTAGTTAACCTTTATTCGCAAAAAAAAACTAGTTAACCTTGATTAATTCGTTTCAGCGACGCTGCAGCAGCAGACGAGCGCGCCACCGGCGGCAGCTGCGAGCACAGGAGGCGGTGCTGGTGCGGCGGCGCTTCCATCGCCGACACAGGCTGCCGCCACCGCTGCCACGCCGCGGGTGAACAAGCACGCAGGTCGAGAGCAGGCTGACGACGACGGGAGGCCGAGGGGAAGCGCTGGCGATGGCAGTAGCGAGGCTCCCAGTGCAGCGGAGCGCGTCAGCCGTAGCGACGCGCGCCGAAGTCACAGCTCCGACGAGGGGAAATCGAGCATGCTGACCGTCGCGGTGGCCATGGCTGTGTTCTGTTTCAACAGCATGACGGGTTCATAAGACGATCAGAATCCGGAGTTGAAAAGGATGACGGATCGGACAATCACCAGGATCTGTTGTGCATCCTATTTTCAACAAAATTTAAAAAGAGAACAGAAAAAAATAAAAGAATACTAAAGTCAGGTATATCGTTGTGAGCTCGAAATAAGCACTACCTGCGCAAGGATGCAACCTGATCACGTTCTCGAACTCGAAATGGCCTGAACCATCGACGATGCCAATACCCTGTTTTCACGGCACAAGAGGGGGTCCTTCCCGCATTATCATATGACTTAGGAGGCACCAGGCACTAGTATCAGTGTAGAATGCCAGCGTGCAGAAATTGATAGGTTAACAGTATCTGCAACCACACAGCGATCCTACAGAATGTTAATGGGCATTATAGGATTGCCTGAGTAGCACATATTATTTTCTATCATTATTTTGTATTATGCATTTGGATAGATGAACAAGGTTGTGAACTGTGCTTGCTCAATTAAAAGATGATAGGTTTTGACAATGCTAAACATGGCTATTTAGGAAGTACCTTGTATAACAGCTGTACCGATATCATCGGCCAAAGTTTTAAAAGTTTGACAGCACTCATTCTAAATTAACAAATGTTTCATACTTTCTGCTAGAAATGCAGAACTGAAAAATATCAGGAACCCAAGAAGGTGAGTAAAATTTCATACCGATGCTCAAGCTCAAACAGCATGTCGGACAGTACATATTACCACACCTTTACACCTGCAACCTCTTTAGCTCAATACTCTTCCACAAGCAAGAAGGATGAAGAAACTGGTCTGCTCAGATGGATCTATACCCCTTATAATATAATAATAGACGAGTTGCTTCTTTTCAACGTCCAGACTCGGTGCCTTCAGTGACATGATTTTCTCTACGTCCACCCAACTCTTTACACCTAGCAAACCTACACTATGTCAATCAACCGTAAAGATTCTTCTTTAAACGTATCCTCGCTCATCACTCAGATCCAACGGTCCAGATTGTTGGAGCACCCCACGCCCATCCCTTCCACCACTGCCTCGCGGTCAGCCCGTTCGCCCGCGACAGCTCCTGTTCCCCATAGGCGTCGACATGCGCACCCGACGCCAGCCCGCGACTTCTCCTCTCCCCAATCGACGCATGCCTCCTCCTCCGTATCTCTTGCCCTTCCATCGACACACCGCCCATCCATCCAACGCCTCCCCCAAAGTGCCGTCGGCGAGCCCCCTCCTCTAAGCCTCCTCAATCGCCCATCTTCCGCGCCTCCCCACCCTATCACCCTCCTCCGAGCCTCGCCTGACCTCCCCCAAATCTGCGAGAACCATCCAATTTAACATCATTTTAAACGAAACCGTTAGTACTTATTATGAAGATGAGACCTAACACGCGCTTGCACTAATGGCGCGCCACGGGTTAACCCACATCTAAACTATAAAGGACTGACCCATCATTCGCCAAAAATGATATTAAATCCGATAGTCCCGGTATGTGCTCCATCATATACCCAAGATCATGCACACACACATATCGTCACAAGCCCATACATCACCGATGATCCACAAAGAGCAAGTTTTAATATAAAGTTGAACAACTAACTATTACAACATTAGTATAAGGGAAGGTTCCAAATCTGAAATTTAAAGGTTCAAATACGAGATATAAGCCTCGGGCTCACAAATAATAGTAAAAAGGGATATAAACCATATAGTTTAATGTTTAACATGAAATTCCCAAATACGATAGCGCAGCGGAAACATAACGATAAAGAATAATGGCGTCTTGCTCAAGGACACCATTAACTGCATCGGCCTACTCCTCACCCGCGCTAGAATCGGCGGGGTAGAAATGGCCAAACACCACTTCCGGCTCACCTGCAACTTAGTATGCATATGAAGGCTCACAAGGAGGCATTAGGGTTAAGTTTTATTAGATAAACATGAGCTCCCTAATTCCACCACCAACCTCCTAGCATTTTAGTTTACTTGCCCAACCCACCTCAAGTTTTAGATAATTAAATTAACCAATCCCTATGCATCATCAAGAGGTAACACGTATCCAACAAACAAGACCAAAACTTCTACGAAGAATTCGTAGGATAAATAGCTTGCTCATAACCGAGAGCGTGGAAATTCGAATTGATTCAATAACCTTGCAAGGCTGTACATCTTTACCCACACGACACGAGGACCGTGCGACTCGCTCAACCGATCACGTTGAGCAAGGGGGTACTCGCATCAACCTTTCCCGACAAGTTGTAACTGTTGAACATCGCGCCTAACTTGCGCGGAGAGTTACCTAGGTCCACCGGGGACACCCCTAAGCCTCTCTACAAAGCCCTATGGCCACGCATCTAGGACCGTGCATCAACGAATAGAACTAGAGGGTAATAGGTTTATCCACCCCATGAATGGATATGTGGTAGTACGATAAGTGCTCAATTTCCGAGGTGATCCATGGACGGTCCTTAACCAATTTGATCGGACTATGCCTCCGAGACTCCTTTCCCTAGGCCCTACCTTCCGCACGAATCATGACATAACTATCCAACTAACCGCTTTTTCGAACTTCCAACAATCAACGAATAAGCACGAATATACTAAGAGTAGTGTAGTGAGCAAGGTGATCCTTGTTCCGATGTTTCTTGCAAACTAAAGACCAAATCTAAGCATTTGCTAGATCATTTAGTTGTTAACTACACGTGATAAGGACATGAAAGTAAAAGCAAGGAAGGTCATAACATGTAATTAGGATCAACAATGCAATAGGTAAACATATAGCATATACATATATATACCCCATTGAGATAACTAAATCTAATCAAGTTAAAAAAGGTCAAGGGATCATGCTTAGCTGCTTGCCTTGATTTTCTTCTTGTTCCACAACAAACTCGGCTCCCGGCCCGGTCTCAACTGTCTCGGTGGGCTCAACGGGTGCGTCCTTTGGCGTCTCGGTCACTATAATGCATGAATGAGATGTATGCATTAGGATGATGCCAATGATATGAAAATGAGATGACATGCAATGACATGGCAATAGAAGAAAAATGTCACTCCAACACGGAAGCAATACGACCATGGCACAACAAGCTCGATTACTAATTTTAATTCTAGGGCCAATAAGCGACATTTGTTCAACAAGGTACTTAACAAGCATGAATCATGATTTAATTGTGCACATAGAGGATCTCAAAAGGAACTCATGAGAGTTGAAAATGCAGCAAAATCATCTTTGTGGAATTACTTACGTTATTTAAAATTTTCAGCTGCTAGAATCAAGTTAAATCTTAAAAGGTGCCCAAAGCATCCTCTTAAATTCTTAAAGAATTATCAGAGACAAAAGACATGATAACAAAGGTAACAGAAGTGGTTTTATAATTTTATCATTTTTCAATCAAAAGTTACATATTAAACAAACTTGCAGGCAGGAAATAGGTAAACACACTAAAACTCTAGCAAACAGTATGCAAACAATTGCACAATCTGCATCATCCACTAGTACTTTTAGGAAGGATTCTAACACAGCTTGATTTAACATTTTTAGAGCATCACAAAATAAGTTAAGCATTTAACTATGTTTAGAAAGGATAAAATTTAACTAGGTGTACAGAACTTTAACTTGCTCAAACTCGATTTCTATAAGTAGATCTATTACAGAGGAATCCAACAAATTTAGTTTCACAATTTTTGGAGACCTAAAACATTTTCTATGCAATTTTCAAATTCACAGCCTAAATAATCAAAAGAATACACGTTGGAAACCGCTAGGGCCACCCAGATCAGGCACTCCCGGGCGCCGACAGGTGGGCCCAGGAGGTCAGACCGGGCCGGGCGGAGTCAAGGCCGGGCCGGTGGCCTGGACTCGCGACGGGGGCGCGCCAGAGCGCGCCCACGACGCAGCGCGCGCACGAACGCACGCGCGCGCGGCGCGGCGTCGCGGCGGCCGACGGCGACAACACGGCGAGGGCGCGAACGGGGTGGGGAAACGCGTGCACGAGGAGTGGGGAGCGATGGGGAGGCTCACCCACGGCAAGGACGGGCGGCGCAAGGCGGTGGGCAGCGGCGCGGTGGAGAGTGTCGGTGTTTAACCGGCTGCCCACCGAGGGATATGCCCAAGGTGGTAAGTTTTGGGTGAGGAGACGCCGAGATCAGGAACTCGAAGGTGCAAGGAACACAAGACTTTTAGACAGGTTCGGGCCGCACGGAGCGTAACACTCTACGTCCTGTATGGTGGTTTGTATTCCCTTTGGTGTAGAATGACCTAATGATCTTTTTTTTAGGGGGGTCCCTGACCTCCCTTATATATCCGAGAGGTCAGAGTTACAAAGATACTAACCAACTCCCGTCGAGGGATCACTAGAACACATCTCGATTAGATCCTCTCCGTGTTGGTTAGCTCTATCTCCTATTTAAACGGGATAAACAAGAGATAAACAAAATGAATAAGAGATAAGACGGGCTTAATCTCTTAATCTTCGTAACGTGCCTAGCCCGGTGGCCCCGGGTCTAACAAGCCCCCGAGCTCTTCGTAGCTGAGTACTGCAGGCTTATCGAGTACTTTCGAAGCAGTCTTCGACTTCTTCTGAAGCTTCGTCTTGAAGTCCTTCTTCGAGTACTTGCCTGGCTACATCGAAGCTATGAGGTGCTCATGCCCCGAATTTTATTTCTGCTATGGTGTGCGATTGAAAAATTGCACTCCATATGGAGTAGCCCCTGAGCCTTAGGTTGAATCGGAGAATCAGGCTAAGGGTCCCATTAATCTGTAATCCTCCTTATCCTTCAAAGAAATTTGAAAAATAAGTAGTCGATGCCACGTACCCCGCAGCCTCCGAGCCTTGAATCCAAATCCCACAAAATTGGAGGTAAGGGTCCAAAAATCGTGGCATACAAGCTAAACAATGACACATTAAGGGGAGACCAAAGTGATGATACAAATGATGTAATTAGACCAAAGATTCGAAAAACCCCTTTTTTTGGGCTAATTAGCCCTGAAAAAATGATTATTCGAATATTTAATCCAATCAGATCACCAAATGACCCCTCACCTTCGGAATATTCCACAAAACGACTCTTGAACTTCAGAACAGTAACTTTTCCCCATCCCGCTGGTTACTTAACCACGCGGCAATAGGAGGGAAAATTGTGCTTTCAGTCCGCATTCCGCCAAAAACCACCAAAACCCCAATCTGAGCCAAACGCCGCCGCCATCGCCTCAAGGAGATCCTCCCGCTCCAACCTCCCCACCCCTCTCCCAGCAGCCCCCGAGCATCTCGTGCCTTAGCGCATCGGAGATGGCGTCCAAGAAGTCGGAGATTGAGGGGAAGAAGAAAGAGGCGGAGCCGTCGACCGCGGAGTGGACACACAGTAAGTGCTCCCTCAACAATCTGAACAAACTAGTTTCCGAGGGGTTGCTGCAAGAGAAAAACCTTGTTAACTGGCGCCCCTCTTTCCGTGAACCTTTCCCCATGGAGAATGTCGACGAAATCGTGACATTCTTCCATTTTGCCGAACGGGGATTGGCCCTCCCCACTTGTTCCTTCTTTCGTGGCCTTCTTTATTATTACGGGCTTGAGCTCCATCACCTCAACCCTAATTCCATTTGCCATGTTTCTATTTTCATCCACTTCTGCGAAGCATTTCTCGGAATCGAGCCCCACTGGGATCTATTCCGCTTCCTCTTCCGCGTCAAGCCCCAGCCTACCACAAAGAAACTTGCTGTAGTGGGGGGCGCCGGCATCCAACTGTGTCAGCAGGCCGGCGAGAAATACCTTTCCTACAAATTCCCCTCAAACCTTCCTGGGTGGAAAAACCAGTGGTTTTACATTGAAAACCATGCTCCCCAAATCCCGACGAAGTCGAACAGACCACCTGTGGTGAGGGGGGAATGGAACCTTGAACCCTCCGGCATGGAGATGATTGCAGTCAGAGAGCTGCTGGAAGCCATCGAAGCACAGAAGAAGAGGGGAGTGACCGGCGCCTCTGTCATGTTCTCATTTTACAAGCGCCTCGTCCAACCCATCCAACAACGCTGTTGCCTGGGCTTCGAGTACACCGACCCCGCTGACCCTTCTCGCATGTGCACAGAGGAGGTGCCAGACGAAGTCACGCTCCAGCGAGTTCAGCGGGTGCTGCTAGACGTGAACACCGTGCCGTACGTGCCCACATTGTTCTCCGCACAAAATCCGCCCAAGCCGGTAAGTATTCGACTTCTTTTTGTTGAAGAAACCTGCTATTGTACCATTGCTTAACTGAAGAACTTTCTGTAGGGACACATGGAACTGTATTGCAGCTACCCGCCACAGCCTGACCTCCCCGAGCATATCATCTCCTCCCTTCTGCTGTCAAGGAGGCTCGCCTTGCTGCAGCTCAAGGCAGCAGCGAGTCCGCCGAACGCGTGGACTCGCAGGCGGGAGGAGAAGCCGAAGGAGAACCGCGCCCTGCTGCTGCCACGGCGGCCAAGAAGGCTCGCCTTGCTGCGGCCCAAGGCAGCAGCGAGTCCGCCGAATGCGTGGACTCGCGTGCAGAAGGAGGAGCCGAAGGGGAACCGCACCGGGACAACTCCTCCGACCAGAGCGTGGAGTTGGCCGGCGCTCTACCTCCGGTGCCAAAGGGCCAGCGGCAAGTGCGCAAACGCAAGGCGCAAGAAGACGAGTCCTCCAGGTATCGAATTTGTTGTTTTGGCGAGTTGCTAAGTAGCAATGAGGCTGAATACTTACAGTATCCACTTATAGTCTCCCTGCTCTGCCATCCGGGACCGAGCTCGAAAGGGTGGAGACGGGCCCATCCGCCAGCGATGCAGTGACTATTGCCGTGGCAGGTGTGACAGTTCATGTACTTGCAATGCTAGACCTATATTTTGTTAGTGTGAAATATGTGTTTGTTAGTATAAAGCTCATGAGTGTTTTTGTGAAGTTTTTGAAAATTTAAAGTGCAAGTAAAAAGGGTATTTTTGTAATTACAGAAAAAACCTAGGGTTGTTTTTGCAAAATGTATTTGGATTAGGGTAATTTCAAAATAAGTGAAATGTGATTTTGGTAAACATGTTTTTCTTATTTTATTCCCTGTAAAAAAATATATTTATCCAAAAGTTGCACTAGAAATGCATGTGTTGAAAGATGCAAAAATTTCGGGTAAAATGGTAAAAAATTAAGGGTGTTTATGTAATTTTATAAAAGTACAAGTCCTTTTATGCAAATGTTTGATTTACAAAAGTAACTTTAAAATTTACTTAGGGCTAAAGTGTAAAAGTGCAAGTCATCATGACATGTCTATCCAATCATTATGACGAGTCTATCCCGTCATTATGACGTGTCATAAATACTTGCATTTAGGTCCTGAATTTTATAAAATTATACTTTTAGGACAAAAGCAACTCAAATCCGACTTTTATTCAAAGATTCCCGTATAAAAATACAAGTTTTGAGTTTTTGAACTTGGGTCCTAAAGCAATGTTGTAGAGTTTGAAAAACTCTCCAACTTTCATTTTGGGCATTTCTTTATTTCGATTTTAAATCAATGGGAAATTTTGTTTTACAGACAAGCCCTCGCAGTTTTCTATTTTTACGCAAAGGTCCTTGGGGAAATCTGTTCATCCTTCTCCTCTATTTCTTTTCTCCCCTGGCGTCTCTGTCTTATCTGTTTCCCACCGGCGGCATATATCCTTTCTTGGCTTCATCCCTATCTCCTTTAGCTCTCTCTCTCTCTCTATCTCTCCCCTCTTCCACCGGTTCTGGCAGCTCTGGGCGAGCGCTCGGGCGCGGGAGTGGAGCGCGCTGGGGCGGAGGGCGCAGGCTCGGCTCGGCCGCGGGAGAAGGTCTGGCGCCGGGCGAGCGGAGCTTGGCTCGGGCGCGTGAGCGAGCGGCTGCAGCGTGCGGGCCGGCGCTGGGGCGCGAGCGTGGCTGGCGGCCAGGTGCTGGCGGCGCAGGGCGGCGGCTCGGCTGGGCTGGCGCAGGCGGGCTCGGGTGAGCGTAGGCAGGCGCTGGCGGCGGCTGGGGCAGCGCACGGGCAGGCGACGGTTCGGGCCGAGCGGAGTGCAGCCCAGGCGAGCCGGTGCGGGGCAAGGCCCGGGCGGAGGCGCGCGGGGGCGGCGCTGGTGTGGTGGCGCTGCGCTAGGCGGGCCCAGGCAGGGCGCACGGGAGCGGGCGTCGCGGGAGGCGAGCGGCAGCCAGTGCGCAGGCGCGCAGAGCAGGCAGCGGGGGTGGGAGCTAGCGGGCGGCAGCGCGAGCAAGCGTGCGGGTCGCGCGGGAGTTGGAGCGCAGCGGCGGTTCGGGTGCGCGCGGCAACGCGCGGGCTGGTGGTGGCCCAGGCGAGCGCGCGCCGGGGACCGGAGCGGCGAGCCCGAGCGGGCTGGTGGCGAGCGGGAGCAGGTGATGTGGCTCGGGCGTGCACGACAGCAGGAGCGCGGAGCGTGCGCGGGAGGCGTGGAGGTGCACGGAAGCGAGCGCGTGCGCGCGGGCGAGTGAAGGCGCATGTCGCGCAGGAAGTGGACGCGGCTCGGCCCAGGAGCAGACGCGCGTGTGCCCAACAAGCTAGCGGCGTGCGGGTGTGACACAGACTCGTGAGCGGCACGGCTGGCAGTGCAGGAGCTCGCAGCGGGTGGCGCGAGCGTGCGCGTAGTGACGCGCGGAAGCTGGCGGTGTGTGCAGATGTTGGGCGGCCGGAGCAGAACGAACCCATGGGCACAAGCAGATAGTGTTGGAGTGCGACGTGCCGAGCAACGGCACGCGCAGGAGGAGTTGCGATGAAGAGCTTCTGCGCGCGATGCGGGAACGCGGTGGCGTCGACCCTGTTTATGCCACGGAGATCTCTGAGTGGCACAGGTTTGGCCGTGTCGAAGACGAAGCCCAGGTGTTCGACGAAATGCCGATACGCACGGTGCTGAAGGACGCGAGGGTTCTGCTGTTGGACGAAGCGTCAAGGGTGCAAGGCACCGTTGGGTGGATGTAGCGACGGCGTGAAGGGAGAACACACGCGGCGCAGGAGGACTATGCAGAGTATTGACAAGCAGGGCAACAACATGCAGAGCGGCGGCGTACAGCGCATGGCAGTGTTACCGCTGGGCGAGCTCAAGTCACGACCGAAGTGGTGTGCAGTAGAGTCGCGCGTGGAAAACGTCGGAGGCCGTCGAGGAAAAGGCAATGGATGAAGTCAGGCGGCACTGCAGACTGCTCGTGGAGGATTTAGAGGTGGCCAGGTGCGAGTAGACCTCGATCCTAGCGGAGGCGGAGAAGCACTTATGGCGCGGCAAGTCAGAAGGAGGAGTTGGCCAAGCGAATCAGTTCGGCTCCATCGTCTCGTCCCAGAATCCACGACCTCCAACAGTTCGCATCCCTCGTGGCTCACTCAACCGCTATCACCACGAGTCACCTCGGAGATTACCCCTTCGACCATCTTCCACCCACGGCAACCATTTCCCGACAGACTTCTTCGTCACCCACAGAATCTCGTCATCGTCGAGCTTTTCTCTTTGCCGATCCTGTTCGCCACGGGAATTCACCTTTTACCCGTTCTTCCTCCACATCCGAAATTACCTCAAGGTTTGCCCTAACCTACTAAATCTTCTTAATGCCGGCGATTCCTTTGCCGGGATATCGTCGTTAACATCCTGTTATCTGTTTTCCCGGACCAGGGACTTATTTGCTACGTTTTAGATAGTTCTAGGGTGTTTTCTGTAAGATTTCCAGAACTTTCTTTATTTCAAATCGATGAACTTCTACATTTCATAGATTTTCATAGGAAGTTCATAAAAATGTAAAATCAGTTTCGTTTGAAACCCTAAGTCAAAACCTATAAGTTTTATGTTGTGATCTTGAGTGAAAGTCTTTGATGTGTGGTTTAGGTCAAATGTTAGGGAATGAATGTTTTGTTGTGCTTTATATTGTATGCTTGTGTTATAACTGAAAAGTAAGCCATAGAATATAGATCTTAAATAGAAATATGTGATGTTTCGTTAAACCTTTCATATGAGTGCTCATATCCCTGCCATCAAGACATTGTCCCCGTCTCGATTGCTGCTTCTTTAGGTTCCTTGTCGTATAAGGATCCCCGTTAGTTCTTGTGTGTCTGCTGCTTAACCAAAACATCTCTGCGGCTATATTTCAGCGTCGGTTACCAGTTCAGCTGCTAAGTATCCGTTTTCTTTGAGTTTAGAATGTTTCTGTGTAACAGCTGTCAGCCGAAACATTCTTCTTGATATGCTTCTACCATCGGCTGGTTAGCTGATACGGTCGTTACCTTTCTAGTATCGGCTACTGCCGATACCTTTGGTTCTGTCCTACATCGATTGCACAGAGTCGATGTATCGGAGAGACACCCACGATCTTAGGGTTCTTACCATCGGCCGACCCAAGCCGATTTTGGTTGCTTTTCCATATCGGTCAAACATGGCCGATCGATCCTTAGTTTCTGCTTCCTTATCCACATACTTCTATCAGTCGATTTATCGACTGAAAGATCGGCTGTCTGTCTATCGGTCATGTACCCTCAACCACACTCCAATCGGCTGTACGTCACTCAATAGTTGCGCTGACGTAATCGAGTCGACACAACCACACCCAGTTACCTAGGATAACACTTAAGCACATCTCAATCAAGACACAACTGCTTTAGGAATCATCTCTCTGCTAAAGTGATGTTTTCATCGATCGTCTAGAAACCTGATGCACTCATCAATCGACTAAACCTCTGTTGCTTCCAGTCGGCTCTGTTGTAACCCTCAACAAGTAGCCGATTCTAGTTAGTTGTCCCCCTAAAGCTCTACCTAAGTTTAGTTTCAGATCTCTTTTGATTGTTATGTGAGTAGCCTGTTAAATGAATGTTGAATTGCAACTTTGTTGTGAAGTAAATAGTTTTGTGTGCGCATTTGAATGTAATGCTGCATTACATGTAGATACGACTACTTCGGCAACGGTACCTACGAGATCTCCCTGGAGTCTGCGGAGGATGTTTCTGAAGACCCAATGAACGTCACCAAGGGATTAACTGAAGCCCCGAACCAAAGTTCGGAAGATATTAGCATTTCTGACTTCAGTCCCACCAGTAAAGCCAAGCCCCGGACATAACCCACTATTTTATTACACTGCAATCTATATCTATTTACATATTCTATGCATTAAGTTCTTAGGAATTGCTTGAAACCCTAGTTGCATTTCCCTAGGAACCAATGTGATGAATACTAGCACTTGAGTCCGACTAGCTGCTATGCTAATAGGGCCGATAGAAGTCGGGTGATTTCCTGTCACTCGCGCGATATAGGAGTTGTAATGTTTACATTCCTGTTATCACTATAAGGATGCCAGATGGGAGTTTTGTGAGGTATCCTGGTTGAGGTGATACCCCATCTGTGTTGTTGAATCTGTTAAGGTCGCAGCGTGTGGAAGTGCGGGTTAAATGTTTGAAAGTACTAGCCACATGCCGTGAAATATGGTAAGCGGTAAGCCTAGTAGCCAATCAGCCCGAGGAGTGGACATACCTCCCACCACTCGTCTTGCTTCTTCTGGTTACTTTTGTTCGACTGAGGAAATACGTGTTGCAAGGGCAACCAGGAATACGGGTTTTGTAGTCGCGCTACAGACGTATGTCCTGCACGAGTGATGTGCGTATGTTCCTGCAGTCGCTTGTGGTGGACCTGCCCATGAGTCGGAATGAAAGGTAAACGGTTGCTTCGGAATGACCCTGTGGTGTTCCAAGCGTGTGAGTTAGGTTTACCTTGCAAGGTTGAATTTCGATTCAGGAATCGTCCGCCTCTCACGATGAAATGAGACTGCTTATCCCCTTTTCCACATAGAGTAACAAGAGCAATATTATGGTTTTCAAAGATGATGCTTGACCAAAGACTATACCATGCTTGCTTAGATATAGGTGCTTACTTAAAATGGATAATTAATTAGAATCTGAAAGCTAAAACTTGAAATTAAGGATCTACTCTTTGTTGCTTTTCAGCTGAAACTAAACCCAGAACCATTATAAGCTTTCATAAGTCTAGTTATGGGCTAAGTATACCCAATCCCGGGTAAGCCTTGTTGAGTATTAGTATACTCAGCCTTGCTAGTTGTATATTTTTCAGGTGATATCTGTGAAGACCCTACTCTTCCCTTGCCTTGGCCATGTGCTCTTCCAGATGATTGATCCGTGGAATGGGATCCGTCCCCGGCCAGCACTGGTGATATCGAGTGATGTCGTGCCTGGGCTTAGCATGACATCCGTCTTGACGACGTGCTGTAGGTCATCACGTATGATTTCCGCTGCTAAAAACCCTAACTTTATCAGTTTGTATTGTTTTCTCTAAATTTGAAACCTTGCTCTATTGTTGGAAACTCTTGTAAAGTGATTCCCTGTGATGTAAAATATAATGGTGATTGTATCTCTGGACTCACCTTCGTGTGAGGTAACCTTATTTGATCCTGTGTATCGGTGGTTTATCGGGACGTTACCCGACAGGCCAAGGGATTATACCGTTTGAAGTACGTCGGAGCCCTCTGGAATGGACTCGCATACTTGAGCTGGTATAATTCAGGTTGGTTCTGCCACAGCAGGGGCCCCTCAGTCGGCCGACCAGGCCTCGCCACCGGCAACAGATGCTCCTCGACGGGGCTGGCGGGTGAAGAAGGCCGCCCGAAAGAAGTCGACACTGTGAGTTTTTCTTTGGCCGCTTGAAGATCTTGCTCTTGCCCACTTGGGTAATAACGACTTCGCCAATACCAGGGCTGCGAGCGCGGCGGAGCTTCGGCTGGATCCGGGCGCGGCTACTGCAGCCCTGGAGCCATCGGCCCGGGCTGAACCTTCCGGTGCGGGACCGGACCCGGCTGCTGCGGCCTCCGAGCCCCCGGCGTCTGGAGAACAAATGCCCGCGGAGCTGGCCCCTGAGACAGATGCAGCGCTTCCTGACTTGCCGCCTCCCGAGCCCTGACCAGAAGGAGCCGGACCTGGTGGCGGAGAACAAGTCATGACCCCTGATGCCGCTCCTACCGATGGCACAGGTACGCGCTTACCTGCCCGCGACTGGTTACCGAGGTCTGGGCACAATGTGTTGACTACATTGTATACTTGCAGGTGTCCCGCAGCCGCCGTCCGGAGATACCGCCGGGCCCTCGGGGAGCCCCCGTGAGGTGCTGAGGACCGGGCCAGGGTACCAGAACATCATCACCACCGACCTGGTGGACGACCTCCTGCTGACGGCCGAAAATCTGAAGACTTTCAAGAGCACCTTCAAGGAGTTATACGATTTTTCCATGGTAATACTTGGATAACGCGCAAGCTATGCACATTGGTGAGTTGATTGTGACTCAATCTCCGCCTTTTGTGCAGCATGTAATCACCAAGTCCCAGAAGAAGTCAGAGAAACTCCGCGCGGTTGTGAGTGACGCGCGAGAGTTAGCTTCCCTGAATAAGCGCATCTCCGAGGAGAAGACGAAGAATTGCTATCTGCAGCGAGAGCTTGATATACTGAAGCAAGAAAGGACTCGAGAGACCTGGCTGCTCAAGAATGACCTGAAAAACATGGAGAAGGCCAACTCCGAGCTCCAACAACAGCTCAAGGAGCAGCAAGCAGAGTACCAGGAGCAGCTCAAGGCAGAGAAAAAGGCGCACCAAGGTAAGCTCTCACTTCCCTCGAGTACTTTTCCTTAGTAAGTCCCCTTAGAAGCTGACGTACCCTTGCCGCAGAGCTTAGGAAAATAACGAAATACAAAGAGGAGCTGCTTACTGACGTGAAGAATATGCTGTATCGTCGTATAGATGAAGTAGAAAGGCTGCAGAAGCTGGTTGGCGATACTGAACGTCAGTTCGTCGACTGCCTTCAGCAGGTCAAAACGCTAGGCGAGAAGAACGAGCAGCTGCGCGAGGAGCTGGAGCACTTCCGGGGGGCCGCCCAGGAGCTGGTGGACATGGTGGATCCCCCAGAAGAAGGCGAAGCGGGCCCGCAGCCCCTGCTGGAGCGACTTCGCAAAGCCCCGAAGAAAATGTTCAAGTTCTTATCTGAAGCTCCAGTCGCGTGTGTGAGCAATGCGCTCGCGTACGTGAAGTCCTTCGTGCCAAACGCGCAGCTGGGCATTTTTGCGCAGGGGATGGCGGTGGACTGCACGGACGAGCAATTCGAAGAGTACCTACGAGAAGCCCAGCCTGTAGCAGAACAAATTGTACACAGTGTACTGCAGGATTAAGGTATGAGAAACAAGCGTTCACTTCCGTGTATATATGGTTATTTTGATGTCTCTACTTGTGTTTGTGCCTATGTTGGATTGATGTCCAGGTTTACAAGGCGTAAGTAGTAGACACTTCCCTGGGTGCAACGACCCTGGAGGTAGCCGTAGCTCCATGTAGGAACTCGTCTAACAAGTTGTCCACAACCCGATCTCGTGGGTCTAAACTCGTTAGGAAAGAACGCGAACATCGTCACGGGATTGCCGTGGATAGGGCAAAAAGACGGGACTACCTCGAGTGCGACGACTCTAAGTGTAGTCGATAGTCGCTCCTGCTGTGAGCATGCTCCGTAAGCTGAGTAAGACCCGGACGGACAGATCGAGCTTGTTAGGAGCAGGTGCGGTCGTTGCCGCGGTTTGACCATTCTTTTGGCAAAAACAAGACTGGTCTGAGTGTAGCCACTCAGGATGTAGTCGAGGTAGCTCTTTATGCGAGCCTTTCCAACGTGCTGTTTCTAAGCCAGTCGAGCGGATCAACTGAGTTGGAAAAAATGCGATTGCGGTCGCGTGCGACCATCCAAGGTCGCGGCGGAACTCGATATGTGGAGGAGTTAGCCGGAGCGGATGGTGCGACAAAAAATAAAGGTGATAAGTTATGAATGTAGCCATAACTTTCTTATCATTCACGACGAGTGGCCGATTTTCACAAGTGTTTGCACGTGGCCGTGGCTGTCGTGCGTCGGAGAAGGAATGTTCAACCCGAATATTGTGGCTCATAGCCTCCAATATGTATCGAGGAAAGGAGATCTTCCAAGCCCCCGGGGATTCGGATATCACCGGGCATTTGCTTATGGGTAAAACTTGCGCAGGTTTTGGACGTTCCAGGAATTCGGGATGTCTTGACCTTCGGGGCATTGTAGTCGATATGATCCTAGCCGTGTGACCTGCTTGACAACGAACGGGCCCTCCCACCTTGAGTTGAGCTTGTGTAGGCCCGATTCGTCTTGAATACGGCGCAGGACCAGTTCGCCAACGTTGAATGACCGCTCCCTGACGTTGCGATCATGATATCGCCGGATCCCCTGCAGGTACCGAGCTGACTGGACAAGAGCGGTGCAACGAGCTTCTTCCACAGAATCGAGCTCTAACCGCCGCGCCTCGTCCGCCTCGCCTTCATTGTACATTTCGACCCTTGGGGACTTCCACATGATATCGGCTGGTAAAATGGCTTCAGATCCATATACAAGGAAGAAAGGTGTTTGGCCTGTGGCTTTGGACGGCTGAGTCCGAAGCCCCCAGACGACATGCGGCAGCTCATGTACCCATTTGCCTCCCTTCTTGCTGTTTTCATCATATAGTCGCTTTTTGAGACCGTCGATTATCAAGCCGTTTGCCCGTTCGACCTGTCCATTGGCCCGTGGGTGTGCAACTGAGACATACTTAACTTCGATGCAAGCATTCTCACAAAACCCCCAGAACTGGTTAGCCGTGAAATTTGACCCTAAGTCCGTGATGATGGTGTTGGGGAAGCCGAAACGGTGCAAAATATCTGAGATGAAATCAACAACCCGATCCGGCGTGAGCTTGGCGATTGGCTTGTACTCGATCCACTTAGTAAACTTGTCGATAGCCACCAAAACGTGGGTAAAACCGCCTGGCACCGTCGTGAAGGGCCCGATCATGTCGAGACTCCAACAAGCAAAAGGCCAAGATGGCGGTATAGTGATGAGGCTGTGGGCCGGAACATGCGTCTGTTTGCCGAAGAATTGACAATTTTGGCACCTGCGCACGAGATCCTCCACGTCGGTGACTACAGTGGGCCACTAGAAGCCAGCCCTGTATGCTTTCCCAACCAGCGTTGTTGAAGCCGCATGGTTGCCGCAGACGCCTTCGTGGATCTCCCGCAGTATGTCGTAACCATCTTCCTTCGTGACGCACTTCATGAGAACTCCTGACCGAGCGCCACGCCGGTAGAGCTTGCCGTTGACCAGGGCGAAGCCCTTGCTTCTTCGCAAGATGCGTGCCGCTTCTGCACTCTTGGCGTCAATTCCCGCTGGTAGCCGTTGGTCTTGAATGAAGTCGATAAAGGCCGCTCGCCAGTCCTCCCCCAGCACCATAACCTCTCGATCGGGTTGTTGGGAACCCGAGTCGATGGTTACCTGCAGAGAAGGCTTGACGGATGGCTGATCGAGCTCCTGGACGAAAACTCCCGGCGGGACTTGAGCGCGCGTTGACCCCAACTTGGACAGGATATCCGCACCGACATTGTGCTCCCGTAGCACATGGTGAACCTCCAAGCCGGAAAACTTGCTTTCCAGCTTGCGCACTTCCTGTACGTATGCATCCATTGTCTCCTTGTTGCAATCCCATTTCTTATTGACCTGCTGAACAACAAGAAGAGAATCGCCATATACGAGTAGTCGCTTGATCCCTAGTGATATCGCCAAACGAAGCCCGTGAAGCAAGGCTTCATACTCGGCTTCATTATTGGATACCTTCCACAGGATCTGAAGGACGTACTTCAATTGTTCACCACGTGGGAAGATAAGGAAAACACCAGTGCCCCCGCCGTCGAGCTTGAGGGACCCATCAAAATACATGGTCCAGTGCTCTGGCTTGTTCACTGGGGTTGGGACTTGATTCTCCCTCCATTCAGCCATGAAGTCGACTAGAGCCTGTGACTTGATTGCAGTGCGTGGCTTGAAGTCGATTGACAAAGCCCCCAGTTCCACTGCCCACTTAGATATGCGTCCCGTGGCATCTTGATTATGGAGAATATCCGCCAGCGGGAAATCCGTAATCACAGTGATCTTGTATTCGTCGAAGTAATGGCGCAACTTTCTTGATGTAATTAAAATTGCATATAAGAGCTTTTGAACAGCTGGATACCGTACCTTTGATTTGGAGAGGACCTCGCTGACGAAGTAGACAGGCCTCTGCACTCCAAACGCATGGCCTTCTTCGCCTCGCTCGACTACAATAGCACTGCTGACAACGTGGGTTGTCGCCGCGATGTAGAGTAGTAGATCCTCTTCCGGTAGCGGAGCTGTAAGGATCGGAGGCGACTAGAGGTGAATTTTCAAGTCTTGTAGAGCCCGCTCGGCCTCCTCCGTCCATTGAAACTTATCTTGGCGTTTTAGGAGCTTGAAGAAAGGTAGTCCTCTCTCCCCGAGTCGGGAGATGAACCTGTTCAGGGCCGCCATACAACCTGTCAGCTTCTGCACATCCTTGATTGTGGCCGGAGCCTCCATATCAGTAATGGCTGTGATCTTTACAGGGTTGGCTTCGATGCCCCAGTTGCTGACGATGAACCCGAGCAATTTCCCTGAAGGTACTCCAAAAACGCACTTGGTGGGATTGAGTTTCCACCGATATCTGCGCAGACTGCTAAATGTTTGTTCCAAATCAGCGATCAGGTTATCGGAATCCCTGGTCTTGATGACCACGTCATCCACATAGGCCTCAACATTCTGGTGCAGCTGATCCGCAAAACACATCTGGATCGCACGCTGATATGTTGCTCCTGCATTCTTCAACCCGAAGGACATTGTTTTGTAGGCATAAGTCCCATACGGGGTGATGAATGCAGTCTTGATTTGGTCCTCCTCCTTGAGTGCAATCTGATGATACCCTGAGTAACAATCAAGAAAACAAAGAAGGACACATCCAGCTGTCGAATCGACGACTTGGTCAATGCGCGGTAGCCCAAAATGATCTTTTGGGCAATGCTTGTTGAGATCGGTGTAGTCGACACACATTCTCCATTCATTATTTTTTTTCTTTACAAGGACGGGATTCGCTACCCACTCTGGATGGATTACTTCTTTAATGAATCCAGCCGCGAGAAGTTTAGCAATCTCCCGTTTAATGGCCTCACGCTTGTCGTGGGCAAACCTCCGCAGGCGTTGCTTCTTAGGCGTAGCCTTCGGGTGTACATTCAAAGCATGCTAGATCAACTCCCTGGGCACCCCTGGCATATCCGTTGGTTTCCATGCGAATATGTCTCGGTTAGCCCGATGGAAGCTGATGAGCGCGAGTTCCTATTTGTCACCCAAGCCCGCACCGATGATGGCGGTCTTGGATGAATCTCCCTCCTGGAGCTGGATCGTCTTGAGGGCCACATCATCAGTCGACTGGATGCTCGACTTGTTGGCCTTCTTGGAAGGAATCTCCAGCCCGGTCTGGGAGAGCTGCTGCGCGGCCACGAATACTTCTCCCGAAGCATCTGGCACACGAGTAGTCGAAGCGTACTGGATCGCCTCCTGATTGCAGTCGTACGACTTCTTCAAGTCGCCGCGGAGGGTGAGCACACCACCGAGTCCTGGCATCTTAAGAAGCAGATAGACATAATGCGGCACTGCCATGAACTTGGCAAGTGCCGCTCGACCCAGTATTGCATGGTAAGAAGAGTCAAAAGTAGCCACTTCGAACTTGATGAATTCAGTATGATAATTCTCCCACGTGCCGAAGGTGACTGGGAGGACCACCGTACCAAGCGGGTGCGCCGCATTACCTGGGACGATGCCGTAGAAGGGGGACTTGCTGGGAACCAGCATATCCTTGAAATCCAGACCCATCTTCTTCAAAGTGCTAATGAAGATGAGATTGAGCCCACTCCCGCCATCGATCAGGACCTTGGTAAGCTTAACCTCTGCCACCACAGGATCCAGGACCAAAGGGAACTTACCGGGCTCTGAAAAGCTCATCCACTGGTCATCACGAGAGAACGAGATGGGGACCTCCGACCAACGGAGTGGTCGTGGTACCGCCGGCTCAATGGACAAGATCTCCCGAAGAAGCAGCTTCTGGTCCCGCCTGGAACCGAAATCCTCATCTCCTCTGAAGATAACGTTGACGACCTTCGAGGCATCCTGAAACTTCGGATTGCGCCCCTGGTCGTCATGGTCGTCATCCTCGGGTTCTTTGTCAGTAGGCTTCTTGTTCTTCTTGCCGCCACCAGAGTTGTTGAACGTCCTCCGAAGGTGGTAGCAGTCGATGGCGGCGTGGTTGGCGCCCGGGTGCCACGGGCACTTCTTCTGCAGGAGCTTCTCGAACTCCTCCTGAGTTTTCAACTTCTTGCCCCGCGAAGGACGATCAATAGCCGCGATGACATCATCTGGCTTTCGTTTCCGGAGTGGCCCGGAAAAGTCCTGCTGCCTTTATCGCTGCGGTTGTCGTTTGGGCGCCGCAGATTGTTATCGTGGCACCGCGGGAACCACTCCCGCATCTTCTCCTCCTGCTCGGACCAATCATGCATCATATCACGAAGGCCTGCAACAGTTTTCGACCTGTTTCGCCCGAAGTCTCTGTATATGCTCTGGTCGGTGATGCCGTTATAGAAACAGTCGATGATGTCCTCCTCCGAGATGTTCGCGATGGTAGCGCGGACGTCGAAGAAGCGACGCGTGTAGGACCGCAGAAGCTCGTTACGTTCTTGCTTGCACTGGGCAAGATCGTGTCGAGTACTTGCACGAGCAATCACTCCCTGGAAATTGTCGATGAAGACCTTCTTAAGTCGTTCCCAGGAGTCGATGGAGTTGCTGCCGAGGCTCTCCAGCCAAGTGAGCGGCGCAGGATCCAAAGCCATCGGGAAGTAGACGACTTTGGTAACGTTTGAGCCCCCTGCTACCTCGATAGCCGTGGAGTAACAACGGAGCCACTGCTGAGGAGCCTGCTTGCCATCGTACTTGGTGATGCCAATGGGTTTGAAACCCTCTGGGTACTTGTAGCTGCTGAAACGTGCAGAGAAAGCAGGAAATTGATCGCTACAGTCAGTACCTTTGTTTTTGACTTCTTCGCGGGTCTTGCGCCTGGAAGAAATCACGGTCCGCGCATCGCGGCCTTCATTGATGTGCTGACGCAGATCATCCGGAGGAAGTCGATGATTGGCTTGTCGTGGCTGACCCCCTTGCGGTGGCTGCTGCCTCCCGCCAGGGGTCTGGCTCCCACGAGCGTTGTCGTTGCTGGGCTGGTGTCGAAGACGGCCGCCAGCCCTTCGGCTGTGAGCCTGGCTCCGGCTCTCACCCACGCGCTCCTCCCTGATGGTGGGTGCCGGGTTGTGCTGATCCAACTGGATCCAGGCCCTCTGTGCATAAAGGAGCGCTTGACGCACTTCCGGATCATGGCTGCGCTCGAGGATGGCCGTTACCCTGGCGATGTTGGCCACCGAAGTCCGGAAACCCCGCTCGCTTACGGCGGCAAACTCAAGGTCGAGCTCGCAATACATAGATCGCCTTCGCTCGTTAGCCCTCCTCCGCCGGATCGCGCGGGCCCTGTTCCTAGCCCTCCACGCTTCGCGATCGGCGTCGTTCTCGTCACCGGCGTCGGCTGTGATCTCATCCTCAGAGATCGCTTCAAAGTTGACGATGAGGAGGTCCCCATCGCCCTCGCCTTCTTCGGCCATCAGCACTTGGCGGGAGGAAAGTTCGTGAGAACTTTCGTCGACTAGTTTAATCGACCCCTCCGCCATGGTGGCCAATGGCCTGCCCTCTTGAAAAGGCAAGGGCTCAGGTGGGCCACGAGTCGACCCTCTGCCTCGAGTAGATTGGGGAACGACATGCCCTTCCAGTGCACCACGTACCCCTCCGACAGAGAGGTGACCACCAGATCACCGGTACCAGAACAACCCGAAGCCCCCCGACACGCGGTGGCTTCAGGCTTTCCGACCTGGAGTAGCAAGTCCGGGTCCTTCTCTGACATGGAGAGGGACCCAGAGGCGTTGGCCTCCTGAAGATCAGTGGCCGATTCGCACAAGCCGAGTTGAGATCGGTTATGCAGATCCCTAGATTGGAACGAGTCCAAACCAGGGGGAATTGCCGCAACACCAGAAGAAGTCGAGGCTGGAGCGGACTCCATCTCGATCTGTGCTGCGGAAGTGTGGAGCGGCAAGTTGTCGAGCCGGTCGACGAACTTGTCGAGGTCACTGCGGAGATCCGCAACGGAGGTCTTTGGCTTCATGTCGACGAGGAATCGCCGGAAACTGCCCGCACCATCTGCGATGCAGACCCATGAACCAAAAACGAATGTCGTGCCCTGAGAGGGAACTGACCTGATGAATTTGAACGATGCCATCAAGCTCGCCGATGGATCTTCGACGCACTCCCCTACCTGGCGCGCCAGCTGTCGGTGTTTAACCGGCTGCCCACCGAGGGATATGCCCAAGGTGGTAAGTTTTGGGTGAGGAGACGCCGAGATCAGGAACTCGAAGGTGCAAGGAACACAAGACTTTTAGACAGGTTCGGGCCGCACAGAGCGTAACACCCTACGTCCTGTATTGTGGTTTGTATTCCCTTTGGTGTAGAATGACCTAATGATCTTTTTTTTAGGGGGGTCCCTGACCTCCCTTATATATCCGAGAGGTCAGAGTTACAAAGATGCTAACCAACTCCCGTCAAGGGATCACACCAGAACACATCTCGAGTAGATCCTCTCCGTGTTGGTTAGCTCTATCTCCTATTTAAACGGGATAAACAAGAGATAAATAAAATGAATAAGAGATAAGACGGGCTTAATCTCTTAATCTTCGTAACGTGCCCAGCCCGGTGGCCCCGGGTCTGACAGAGAGCGGCGGCGGCGGGTGGAAGCGAGCGTCAGGGAGGTGGCTGCGGGCGAAGGGAGGGGCGACGGTCGGTCGGAACCAAGCGAGGAGGAGCAGGTGGTGGTGTGGGCGCAACTAATCGGCCGGCGGCTCACCGACGGCAGCGGAATGCGGCAGCTGGCGGGTGGGCGGAAGGGGAAGCGACGCTCGGGCGAAGCTAGGATGGAGGAGAGGAAACGGCCCGCCCGGGGCTGCGTTGGCCAACCGGCGGGCACGAAGCGACGCCCGCTGCGCGGCCGGCCAACGGGCGGGCGCAGATGTGCGGGGAAGATGGAGGGGGCGGCTGACGCGCGGGCCCGGGCATGCGCGGGGAGGGGCGGGTGCGGCTGACAGGTGGGGCCGGCAAGAGGAAAACACCCTAAAAAGAATGTCCCAACTTCAAAAATCTAAAACTGCTCCAAAATTCACCAAATTTTTACTGGAGCAAGTTTAAACTGCCAAGAACAAAATGCAACCACTTGAACTAAAAAAAGCTATCAAAGATTGCTCACAATAATTCATCCAAAACTGCAGTTTTCTAAATTTCCAAGAATTTTATGGCTCGGAAAAGACATCTACAAATTGAGGAAAAATATCTACAATTCGCCATTTGAAATCTATTACTTGAATAAAATCTTTGGGGGCATAGTTATATAGCAAAATTGGAACTTTCTTCACAACCTCTACTCAAACAAGGCAAGAAAAATTAATTTCACTACTCCAACACATGCTCATGATGCTTGATTATGCTTTGATGATGCCCATGATGTTGTTGTTTAAATTTTATCCACATGATTTAAGTTTGGGTCGTGACAAAATCTTTGTGCCATCTGTCCAGCGCCGTGTGGAGAAGGCAATATAGGCTGCAATGGCAACCACGGAGTAGAAGGCTGGATCCGCTGCATATTCCTTCTCACTGCAAATCCTCGCACACAAGACGAGGCAGATGAGGTGTGGATCTGCCTTCCTCCATGTCCCTACCTAAGTTTCCAAGGCCCTGGTGTGAAATATAAAATTGGAACCCTATATTTAGACCATACAAATAACCAAAAGTATTTAGATTTTACCATATAATGGTACCATAAGATTTAATATGAAAAGAATAAAAAGTGAAACTTTCATACCAAAATCTTGTTTAACTTCTGTTAAAAACCATCATTGGTCTAGTGTTCTTTGATATGAAATCTTCAATTATATCTTCATATTTAATCTTCTCCAAAATATCATTTTCAAGTGCAATTGTCGCCGGTCCATTGAATATCAGATGGGAATTGGGAACGACTCCATCTATTACTGAATTACCGATGCCGTGCAGCAGTTGCTTCTTGCTTGCGGCAATGTGGCAGTAGCTCCGGAACGGCGGGACGTCAACTCGCGTCGGCGTCGGCCGCGCAGCGTGTCGGCGTCGGCGTTGCGCCTGCCCTCACCACGCTACGCCGCTAATCACGATCGTGTTGCTGCCGTTGGGCGTCGTGCTTGATCGACTGAATGCGAAGCCGAAGCGTCGCTGCGACTCGCGGCCGGCGGCACCAAGTCGCTACTTGCTAGACTCGCTACTGCATCTAGAGCGTCTACAGATTAACAGGCCTGCAAATTAATTAGCCATTTAGCCTAATACTTATATGGGCTAACTATTTGATTTGGGGGCCCCTGAATTTTGGAGGCCCGGTGCCGTCGCGCCGTTTTCGCCGCATGATGTACGGGCCTGCCTTCCTCGCTCAGGTTCCTCTCATCTGCATTCGATCTGCATTTTCTCCTTTTGATTTGTTTGCATGTTCGTTTCAGTTGGGTGGACGGAGCAGCTCTTTCTGAATCGAAGCGGCACCTCGAGGGCGTGCCAGCGAATGCCGTGGAACTGGTGAAAATGGGGAAGTGCAGGGAGGAGCATCGATGGAGGGCGCCAAGGTCAGGAGGCTCGGCAAGTGGTACGGGGATGCACTGGCGATGATGCTGGAGCACGCCAGGATGGACCAAAGGCTTATCTTCCTCTTGAATTTCCAGGTTCATCTCAATTATTTGTGCTCCATTACATTATGCTGCTAATTTCTCTATGAATTTCTAACGGTAAAAATTGATGGACTGTACCAGTTTTGTTCAATAGGCCACCCATATGTTCAGCGACTCCCTCTTGGCGAACTACTATTTTTAACTTGGGTCACCTGCAGTTTATTAAAGACTGAATATGATTCAGTTTGCATCCATGGTTCATTTAAAACTTGAAGTCTGTCCTTTTGTATTTTGTAGAACCTGTTTTTTTTGGTATCTAGATACAGATTTGTGTTTACATTTTAGAATGCAATGAATATGTAAGATAAGGGGAAGCGCATTTCAATAAATTATCATCAAGTTTATCTATGATTGACTAACAGTATGACACCCTGTTGTCAACTATCTGCCTGCAGTGAGGTGCCATGTATATCACTGTCCTCACTGCCTGGTCGCCAGATGAAATCTTTGTGGTTTCCTCAATGCATGGTCTGTGGAGCACATGCTGTCTGCTTCCCTTCAAATGATGAAAAGTATATTACCACTGATCATTATGTTGCTTTAAATTTTCTGCCCCTGGTAATTTTTTCTATGCATTCTGATCTTCATGTTGTAAATGATGATTATATTTGTTTAATTTCGTCCTTCTCAGAAAGATAAGCAATTTGTGCCTCACGGTGCTGCAGTTTTAGATTAAGCCATAAAGGCATTGGTCGACCAGCAATTGAAGCCGGAGCAGTGCAGGAGGTGATGCTGAGGGTGTTGACATCAGTGGGGTGGACGTGGACAAGGCCATGCTTGACTCATGTAATCATGTCTACTGATATTGTTGGTTGTAAGGTAGCATGCTTGTTTTTTTTTTGGTCAGGTTTCTCCCAATTTTTCTGTTTGACTTGTCTCAAAATTTAAGTCATTGATGTGAAGCCTTCAACCTTCCAGGAATCAGGACAACGATTGCTAGCACCAGAGGCTGTTCACAAGTCTTTGGTACTTCTAAAAAATGGCAGGATCAGAAGGAGCTGCTCCATTTATTGGTGTAAATTGCAAAAAGAATACAGGTTGCAAGAACATATGCTGAAAATTGGATATCACAGTGTGGTGGGTGGATGATTGCATGGCATGAGAAAAGTGGAAAATGACTTGGTAAAAATAAATATTTTTAGTTGTTTGCGCTATTGTTTCATACAACCATTTTCCTCTTTTTATTTGTAGGTATTGCAGGTATTTTATATTTTCCTCAATCCATTATGGATGCAATGTTTGCAATATGCTAATAGTTGAAATTTGTGGATGCACCGGATCTGTTGTTTGGATGAATAAATTTTGTTAGGAAAATGGCTGTGCCTCCTGTTCAAAGGGACTGATGAGTTCTTTATTTTCCCCATGCTACCAACCACCTAGCTGGAGTTCTTGACATTTTTGTTTGACTTAACTATATCTGGAGCTTGATGTATAGTCCTGACCTCTATACAACAAAATGTATATAGGTGTCGATTTATATTTACATGACTGGATCAATTTAGTCATTACGTGCCAAACATCCGTCAGATTATATAATTTACCCTTCTATTTTCTAGGGAATATTCAAGAACAAATCTTGGAGGAAACAACTGATGTTTCAACTAATGGTGAAAATGATGATCCTCTTACATTGTTCCTGGTTCTGAATAATCTCAGTATGGATCTGTTTTTTAGCATATTAAATTTATTGAAGTTGGTATGAGCATAGTCTTGTTGCATTTAGTATATTATGCGACACCTTATAAGCTTAACACCACATCATAGTCCTGTAGCTATTTAAGTTGATCACACATCAGGTTGAGTTGAGTTGAGTATGATGCTTCATGCTTGTTCCATGCTAATTGATGATAACTTCTTTTAGAGCATCTTCAATAGGAGTCCTAAATTGGATCGTATCTTGAAATATAGGGCTTAAGAGAAAAAAAATAGCCTCCAACAGAAGTTCTATTTTACAAAAAACTGGCAAATCAATTTAGAACTCAGTCTCCCGGGTCCTAGATATAGGACTCAATTGGTTGGGTCCTATCTCTCTTTTACCACGAAATCTAACTGACAGAGACTTCTTTCCCCAATACCTCCGCTCCAATCTTTCCCAATTAGTTGTAAATGACATGATTTGAGACCCCGCTGTTGGAGTATAAGCTTTTTTTAGGCCCTAAACACATCAAATATGTCCCTAATACAAATTATAGGACTTATGGTTGGAGATGCTCTTACATTCATCATGTGTTTTATTCCTTGGAATGGAGATCTGGGCCAGTTGGCGAAACATTCAATTTAATTTTGTATGCACCTCAGACGAAACGACGCGGCACCTAATTAGAGCGTAGAAACAGTTACAAACAGTCCACTGATCCACATTTAATTTTGTCTAAAGGACTTAGACAATCCGAGTATGGTTACTCTATAGAAAGAAAATGCCTGCTCTTAGGCTCAAAGCATTCCAGATCATTTCTCAGGAGAGATGAAAAGGATTATGCCTTTGCTTCTTGCCTAATCAATAAAATTGGTTATTTCCAAAGCTTAAGGTAAAAAAGATTTATTTGTGCTATGTAATGACTGAAATCTTATATGTTCTGTTGTGCAGGTTACTGACTTCAGCACATGCTTAAGATACATGGTCCATACAAAGCTGAACTGGTGATAAAAGGAATTTTTGTTGGTGTAAGATGAACTGTGTTTTTTCTTAGAAATGATTCAGCCACCGCCGTTTCCCAAGGAGGAGGTCAAGAATGCTAAGAAGCAGCTACTGCATAAGAAGGCTGAGAGCAGCAGCGGCTGTTTGAAATCCGCCTCCTACCGAGTGGTTTCTCATGCACAACTGAGTAGTTTGCCTAAGCTAGAAGGGATGAAAACACACACACCTTTGAGTTTGTTTGCACTAGGACTCCAACTGGATGCCTGTTGCTGCTGTGAGCTTTGATTTAAATAGATGTTCCAAGGGGATAGGGTACGATGAAGTGGCGCCTGGCGTGAAACCGGGCGCAAGTTACATGAAGAGTGGACCTTAGTCCATGGGCTGCACGCAGGTAGAAACAGTAATGTGGCCGCAATCTACAATTTAGTGTGACTCAGCCTACCGGGTTGTACTAGCCGACTGCTTTGGTAGACGCTGAAGCACTTGTTCGCCGTTGTACAAACTGTCAGTTCTTCGGCAAGCAGCCCCACGTCCCGGCCCACAAACTTATTACCATACCACCATCATGGCCGTTTAAATGCTGAGGTCTGGACATAATAGGGCCCTTGACAACTGCGGCAGGAGGTTTTACTCATGTGTTGGTAGCCATCAACAAGTTCATGAAGTGGATCGAGTAAAGGCCAATTACAAAACTCTCTGTAGATCGAGTGGTTAGCTTCATCTATGACATCTTGCACTAATTCGGCTTCCCCAACACCATCATCACGGATCTGGGATCCAATTTCCACTCGCATCAGTTTTGGGATTTCTGCGAGCGCAGCACCATCGAGGTCAGGTATGTTTCAACAGCTCACCCGCGGGCCAACGATTCAGGTTGAGCACGCCAACGACATGATCCTGGATAGGCTAAAGAAAAGACTCTACGACGAGAAGAGCAAAAAGGGAGGCAAATGGATCAATGAGATCTCATCAGTAGTTTGGGGGCTTCGCACACAACCAAGCAATGCCACAGGACAGTCATCTTTCTTTCTCGTCTATGAGTCCGAAGCTATACTACCGGCTGATGTCATGTGGCAATCTCTCCGACTGGAGATGTACGAAGAAGGTGAGGCTGATGACGCAAGACATCCTGAACTTGACTCGGCAGAAGAAGTCAGATGCAATGTTTTGCTTCAGTCGGCCCACTACTTACAACGCATCCGTTGTTACCATGACCAGAATATTCAACAACGATCTTTCAACGTTGGAGATTTGGTCCTTCACCGCATCCAGGATAAGATCGGGCTGCACAAGCTTAATTCGCGATGGGAGGGACCCTTCATTGTGCTCAAGGTTACGAGACTAGGGTCGTATCACTTTAACGGATTCGAATTTGAAAAAAGTTTCAGAATCAAATATCAGTGCCTTGCAATAGATCAGTTCACCTGACATTGCATTTCCACGATTAAATAAAAAAATCCAGTTGATTACGAGACATTCTGGTGCAGATTTAGGCAAGGATTTTTTGAGACATCAAGATTCCTGTGATACCTCATGCCCGCCCATTGCCCAAATTTCACCTAAAAGATGGACCATGGGCCTGACACTTTATCAATCCAAAATGGAAAGAAGGTGAAGTGACTTGAGGGGAAAGAATCAAACCATTCAGGTACCCTAATGGCCTGGAGGTCCCAAACTCCTGGAATATTGAGCACCTACACCATTTTCACCCTTATCTAACTTGTATCCCAAGTTGTTAGCTGCAGCGCAGCCTAGTACCTCGTGTAGTTTACTGAAGAGGTCTCGCTACCATACTTCAAGTACTACTCCATTTACTAGTTCTCGACTAGTACTACGTTTATTGAAGGGACATCGCTCCGTTTACTAGTTCTCAACTAGTACTATGTGTAATTTAGTGAAGGGGCATCGCTCCAACACTTCTAATACTATCCCATTTACTAGTCTCGACTAGTACTACGAGTAGTTTACTGAAGGAGCATCGCTCCTACATTCCAGTACTACTCTGTTTATTAGTTCTTAACTAGTAGTACGTGTAGTTTACTGAAGGGGTCTCATTCTCATACTTTCAGTACTACTCCGTTTACTAGTTCTCGACTAGTATTATATGCAGTTTACTAGAATTATGTGCCATTTTACTGAAGGGGCATCGCTCCTATGCTTCTAGTACTACTCTGTTTACTAGTTCTCGACTAGTACTACATGTATTTTACTGAAGGGGTCTCGTTCCCATACTTCCAGTACTACTCTGTTTACTAGTTCTCGACTAGTACTACGTGTAGTTTGTTGAAGGGGTCTCGCTTCCATAACACTGCGTTTACTAGTTCTCGACTAGTTTTACGCACCATCAGCAGCCTCGACTCCCCTAGCTCCCATGCTTGGGGGCTAGGCTTGATAGGGCACTCAGCGTGCTTTCGGCAGATCGCTTAAGCTCTCACGTTTGGAAGCTAGACGCTGCAAAACTACTCAGAAGATTCGTAGAAGAAACCGATTTAAGAGGCTTTTTGAACATTTATTTCAGGAAGATAATTATTTAACCATTATCTCAGGGATTTTGTTCCAAAATAATGGGTTATTCCAAATTTTAACCCAGAGGTCTTATCTAGCCATTAAATCAAGGAAAAAGGTTTTGAGCGGTAATTTAGGGCGCTTTTTGGGAAAAGTTATTTGTTTAACCTTTTTTTAGGGAATTCGTTCCCAAAAAAGCGGTTTTCGAATTTCTGGACCAATTTGACCATCTTAACCATCAAATCCTAACCATCATTGCATGACACGATTCTTTGGGCCCTTTTTTCCAAACCTTGCGGATGTGGATTCAAGGCTCGGGGACTGCGGGACACATGTCATTAGTGACTTATTTTTCAAATCTTTTGGAAGATAAGGACAGAAGATTCAAGGCTCATTTGACCCTCGGCATGATTCTTGAATTC